>NC_083854.1:6060606-6363636 GCF_029169275.1 Apis cerana | reverse complement strand
AGCCAATTCGTATCGTAGTTGATTCGTTCATTAATGAGAAACGAAGTGATTGGTAAATCGTCGGCTATTATTCTTTCCCTCGTATTAATCTCATTAGAAAATAATATGATGACGATGATATTACAGTGATATTGCTTTGCCTCTGCGTGTAAGACATTTGCTTTAAATGTCAACAATATGTCAATAGTATGACATAATTTCGATTAATATTTTTTTTCGATGACAGTTTTTCTTCCGAGACATATTTATTTCTAGAAAATATTTATAGAAAATTGTAATATTATTATATCGATACGTATTTCAATAAAGATATTGTGAAATCAATTGGAACCAATCGAATTGATATTTTTCGAAGAAATATATTTATAACAGAAAGAAAATAAATGTTTCGATTCTTGTATATTATTTAAATATATCACGAGGCGTTATTATTTTATTATTATTATTATTATTATTATAAATTTTTGTTAGACAATCAAGATTCCATATTAAAGACTTTTGAATGAAATGAAATATATTTTTTCAAATAAAGATAAAATTTCCTTCTTTGTTTCAAGTTATTTCTTTGATATGAAAAAAAAAATCCATTAAATTGAAATAATTTCCAAAAACTTTTTCTTGACTCTGAAAGAAGAAAAGATTCGAGAAAAGAACGTTTATTAAAATGGGAGCGCCGCGTCACGCGATTTTAAACATAATTAAAGAGACTTTTTCATCCGTTGCAAGTTTATTAAACGTGATCGAAGATTTCTTTACGCTAACATCAGTGTGGATGAAAAAGTAGAGCCCGAAGTCGAGCGAACGCATCGCCTTTGCCGGCATTGAAATCACCCAAGTTAATCATCAGTCGGAAGCGAACAACCGACTGAAGGAACAATTAAACGCGTGAAAGTGCATTCAGCTCGAACATCTCTCGCATAGCGCAAACTTTTACGATCATCTTTCTTAAGCCTGATCCACGAGAAATTTTCGAAGGTCGTTCCTTGATGTGTTTCAATTAAATGCAACAGCGTCTTTATATCAATGATGCATCGATTATCTAATATTGTAATAACCTTGATTATATAATTATTCGCCTCATACGAGAGGCATCCTTTTTGCCATTTATTACAGTTTTTCTTCCAATCAATCCACTCGTGCTCGTCTCGCGAAAACGGAACTCTTCTATTCTTCATTAATGATCCCTCGCGAAACAATAGACTGCAATTATACGCGGTACTATGTATGAAATTCAAGGCCACTCTTCCTGAATCCACTCACGTGTCAATATAAAATAATCGGTAATAATCATGTATACGTGTTCTTAGCGTTTCATATTTTATCATCTTTGATTAATTACAATGCAACTATTTGAAATATTGTGATTTATTCATTAACGAATCGTTATGAAGACGATTTTGAGATATAACGTTTGAATTTCATAAGAAGTCCATCGAGTTCCTTTCCAACTCGAAGTTTTCGAAAGTCTTATTTATTTCACTGTCAGATGCGTTCTACCACCAAATGTGTAGGTTGTCCCAATGTTCTTGCATGTGCATCCCACGCACTCACCTCCGTGTTTCGTTCACCAAATTGAGAAAAAGACAGCAGGAACCAGCATAAAATTTTGTTCGCAAGAGAATTCCATTCTATGGAATCATCCTATCTCATTTCCTTCCTTTATACATTGCTGCGTTTAAATGAGGATACATTAAAATTCGCAGAATATAAAACAAATGTGAATGTGTAGGATAATGGATATAAAATTCAGAAAGATGAAGATTAAAATCCAAGACGTACTAAAAAAAAAAAAAAAACTTCAAATAATTTAAATCCATCGTGATTTGGCATTAATTTCATTCGAATTTCATTTATTAATTAAATCTCTCGAAATTTTTCTTAAATTAAACACGAAATCATTATTATCATTATTATTTTTAACGTTGAAATATATATATCATGAAATTTGATGATATAAGGAAATAATATTCGTGATCATATCGATGAGATTAGAACGTTATATAGCGTTGCAGATTCTAGGGATGCTCATTTTAAGGAGAATCGGAATGGAGATGGGCTGGAACAGGAATAGCAAGGGTGACGTAAGCACCCAATCTGCACACAGTTCGCACACTTGAATCGGGTTAGGTATTGGTGACTTCACCGACGCCAGTGTCGCGACACATCGGTTCAGTCACCACTGCAAATAACTGAAGAAATCGATGAGAAGTTGTTCCAGAACCGAGAATATTCGCGAAAAACCTGTGTCAAACAAATGAGAAATATTAATACTTTTTTCACAAATAGACGTTAATCAATCGTCGATTTTGTTAAGAAACTTATTTAGCGTTTTTTACTTTTACAAAATATGGCGATCCTTCGGAGAGTTAAAAATTACTTAAGTTCATTTATGCTGAAATGCTGGTTATTAAATTGTTTTATTCGCTTTCGCTTGATTTTCCATTTTTTCCTTTTTCTGTTTCGAGAACTGAATGTGACTGAATATTGTTTTGTCTAATATTTGTTGTCGATTGCTAAGTCTTAATTTCGATCATGCAACAAATCACTTCGTATGTTACATAGAAATTACTTTAAAATCATAATGATTACCATGTAGAAATCTAATAGATATTTATTTTCATTGTACAATAAATGTTACATATTTTTATTTTTATAATCGCGATTAAGAATTAATTAAGAATTTTTAAGTAAAATTCAAATATCATCCACAGATTCTTCAAATTTTCGTTGTTATTGCTTTCATACTAAAAAAAGAAATTCACAAAAATTATAAATTTTCAAAATAATAAAAATTATACAAATATATAGTTTGACCATGGATATTTTATTTTCGCATTCGATTTCAATGATCGATTCAAGGTGATTTGCTAACATAATATACGCAAGTACCGGATGTATCGACGGTAATTTATCCATCATTAAATGAATTTGTCCTTCGATGCTAATTCGTCTAACGAAAGTCACGGAAGTAATCAAAGATGTATTAGAGATCGAATGATTGAAATGAATCTGTTCTTTATTCGAGATCAATGCACAATCTTTTGAATAATTTTTTATTATATAAAATTTTTTATGCAAAAAAAATGCAAAAAAATCAAACCGACTTTTATTATATACAGATAAATAACACTCACGATTGCGTAGGTTAATATATGTAGGTAGTCTGGCCTTCAAAGTCCTTCGGTGGAAAAGTAGAAATCAGAATCATCGTATGCGTGGGCTTCCGGTAAGTGGGAGGACTGGATTAAAAACATCTCTCTATTCGCATAACTGTACTTATGATTATTGAGAAAGTTATCACATTCCGTTGTCAAATCTTCATAACTTTATATTCCATACTAATATATATAAAAGACAAGAAGATTAATGTGAAAAGTGTGATTGAATATAATTCTTAATATAGTTCATTTACAAAAAATGATGTATGTGGAATAAAAATAAAAACTAAATATTAAATTTATATTAGTTGCTTTTTTTTTATTTATTCTTGTTCAGTAATTTTAACTTTTTTCTGTTTGCGTTCTTCTTTGCGTTTTTGCTTTTCAGCGGTATCATGTAGCCGCCTCTTCTTACGAAGAAGCCATATTTCCTTGGCTCTTTCCTTGCGACCTTCCATCATACTCCTATACAAGTTTCGATGTTTCTTTTTAATCATACGTTCTCTTAATCGATACTCTTGTCTCTCCTGTCGTTTCTTCTCCCATGGATCTTCCTTTATCACTTCTCCAGTTTTAACTTTCATTTTCTGCAATTAAAAATTTGTAAATAATCGAAAAATTATAAAATTATATGTATATTTAAAAATAATTAACATTTTTTAATCGATTTCGTTGCTGTTCTTTCTCATCGATTGTTGTTTCCAAATCACCAGAGGATTCTCTTGCTTCAATTTTCTCTTCTGAATTTTTTGTTAAATCATTTTTTTGCACTTCATTTTCATTATTTTCTTCTTTATTTTCTTCAACTTCTTCTTCAGATTCATCTTCTTCTTCTAATAAATAAAAAAAACAATAAAACAAAAAAACAAACAATAAAACAAAAATTAATTTTTTTTTAATCCATTAATAATTATTATTTACTTTAATTATGATTGCATACCATTATTAAGTTTAAATTCAGGATCCATAAGTGCACGTTCCTCTGGTGGAATATATGTCTGATCTTGCTGATTATTTGAGAATGGTGAAAGATGTGGTGGAAGTACACAACCTATTAGATATTTTTCTACAGGTAACAATTCTTTAGCATTTACCGAATCAAAAATCCATTGTGGTTGTACATAATATCTAGAAAAAAATATCAAATAATTAAATATCAATAAAAATGTAATAATAAAGAAAAAATATTACCTAGAAATATATTGTTTAGTCATATTAGGTCTGTCCACTATATGATGTGTTATTGTTTCATCATTTTCATCAAATGTTGCACCAACAAAGAGTAATTTATCCCAAGATACTTCAGCTCCAAAACAACGTAAAATAAAAACTAAAGGTTCTCTTGGTACTTCTCTATTCAAGAAAAATTTTAAACCTTTAAAAAGTGTTTTCAATTTTTTAATTTTTTCTGCTTCTATCCTAATCTCTTCCATATTTGTAGCATCACCTTCCTAAAATGAATATAAACTAATATTTATGTCAAAAATAATAAAATATCGATTTAATTAATTCATACATTTGTAAATTTATCTATCTCCAATTCTTCATCTTCTATATTTTGTAATGTAGGATCCAGATTTACTAAAGGTACATTTAATGCTGCTATTCTTTCTGATACATATACCTCTTCATCAACAAGTATTTTTTCACTATTATCTACATATTAAATATTTCTATTAATATAAAATTATAAAATTATGATCTTGATAAAAATTTATATATCTATTATTATTTCAAAAAAATTATCTTACCATTAGTAGTAAGTTTTGGAGGATAATATAAATTAAGACTATGATAAAGTCTATAATTAACAAAACCTAACATCACGATATAGAATTCTACAAATATAGACATAATTTTAAAGTCTACATCATTCTTTGCTTGAGGCTCAAAACTGAAGTGATGAGGTACAATCCAAGTTATTATTTGTCCCTTAATTTCTGCTTGATAATAATATCCTTTAATAGATACAAATACTTTACGTAAAGCTTTAGCAGCAATTACAGCATGTAAAAATTCAACTGTTAATCTTCTACATAATAATGACTGATCTCTTGGTATATGATTAAGAGATGGAAATGTACTAAACAAAAAACATAAAGTCAAACAATCATCTAGATCTCTAAGTGCATCAATGAATGTTGGATAACGTTCTTTAACAATGTGATCTAGCTTTAGAGTAGGATGATTATCTAAATATCTTTTCATATCTGAAAATTCCCTCAAAGCTCTTGCTCTTCCAACTTTTTTATTAAATATCTGAAAAAACGTAATTTTTATAATATTTGTAGTTTTCAATATACATAATATTTACATATTAAAAATAAAAGCTATAAATAATAGCTAATTAATTTAATATACCTTAAATTCTCTTAATTTCCATATTATTGGTTCATGCATCAAAAATTGAATATCTTTTTTATGATATAATATTTTGATACTAGGATCTCCTTTTTGAGCTCTTTTACGATTACGTGGTTCTCTTGGATATATTCCTTTCAATATACATAATCTGCGAAAATCAGTTAAAGTGAGCTGCAATTTTTTTAGAGCAGCTTTTCTTGTCATAAACTGTGCTCCTTCCCCAGACTGATACTATAAATATAAATAAAAATTTTGATAATATTTAATGATAATATTAAACGATATCATATATATTATAAAATATAAATAAATATAATAAATAAATATGTAATTCAAATCTTTCTTTATTTTATACATAAAATAACCTCAATTATAGCTATAAATATAAATGATTTTAAAATAGTATAAGTAACTTTAATAAATACCTTTTTTTTTCCTATTACAACCATTTTACATCACGTTTTTATAATAAAATATGAAATTATATAAATGTATGTAAAATAAATTACAATAATTAAATCCACGTGTAGAAAATAATAGAAAACGAGTTATTTATTGGAAACATAGCGCCATCTCATAGCAAGTTCAATAAGAATTCTTAATCTTCATTTTGTATATTGAATTTAAAAAGTATATTATTTCTCATAAAAATAATATAATAATAATATATTTAAATAAATTCTAATCTCAATTTAGAAAATTTAAAAATATATTACATAAATTATACAAATATATATAAATATATTTATATTTATGACATATGAATATATGATATGAATATAAATATATGTATAAAATATATGTATATTCTGATTCTTATCCTTTTTCCATTATTTGCTTTCATTATCTATAATTATTTTTGGCGCATAATACAAAATACAAGTATGAGAATATCGATTGAACATATTTATATTTTTGAAGACTACAAAATGTTAATTTTTAATATAAAAAATATATTATTTTCTTGACTTTATATAAATATAATATATATTTGTAATTTTATATTTAATTTTATTGAATGTTAATTCTATTTTATATCGCGTCTATAATACCATATATTTATTATAATAATTCTAAAATATTTACGAAAATATGATTACGAAGTTTTCAATATTTATGATTAAATATTGAAAAACAAAAAAATAATTAAATGTTTAAAAACAAGGAAAATATTAATTTTTTTTATTAATATATTTTATATTTTATCTTGTATTTTTGATTGCGCACAGCACAAACAGATACAAAGTTATACATTAGCATTTTAGCTTTTATTATTATTTTAGCTTTCTTAATCCTCTTCATTTGAATCGCTTTCGTCATTACTTTCGTCCTCTAATTCTGGCATAGGAAAACGTAGTATAGCTGCTATTCCAGTAAGTTGATCTAATTCTATATACGATTTTATGAAAATTATTATTATTATTATTAAGAATATAGAAACGTCTTAAAATATTAAAACTTGAATAATTGATTCAACTTACGTTCACCTGAGACATGCAAACTTGAAAATATTTTTACATCTCCACCAGAGTCTTTTATACTTTCAACTAATTCAACATATTCCTTTCTTAAATTAATATCTTGACATCTGCATACAATTAATAAAATAATCATAAATATATGATTTTAATCTATCAAATAAAAATAAGATATTATTACTACCTAAATAATTTATCTGAAATAAGTAGTGTTTCAATAGCTTGAGATCCATTAGCTTTCTCAATATGTTTCTTTCCATAAAAAGCTCTAGAAGGATCAGTCTGTAATATTGTATAAAATGTTTCTAATGCTTTTACTTCACCTGATGCTTTCGTTTCCGAAATTCGCGATATTACTGCGGGTTCAGCTAAAATCTCTATTGTAAAAAAAATATATTACAAAAAATATATTGTATTTATTAATTAATTTAATAATTAATTTGAAAAATATACCTTTCAAAGAGTGTTTAAAACCTGAACTAGAATGCACAAGTAAAAATTTTCCTTTATTTTCTAATATTATTTTATTATCTAATTTAATGGCCTGCTGAATCATATAATCCATAAATTGATCCTTAACAAATCCAGGACTTGCAAGAATAATACATTTTACAATATCAAAATTAATGTGCCTCAAAATTCCTTGCATTATGTTATCATAAAACCTTGTTAAACCCTAAAAATTTATTAAAATAATGAAATTAAGATATGAAATATTATTTAAAATTAATTTAATAATTTAATAAATTTTTAAAACAACCTTTTCATGCTGTGAAACATTTCCTTTCCTTTTTCTAGGAATAACTTGATCTATTTTTGCTCGAACTATTGTCATATTGGAAGTTATTAAGCAAATATGTGCTATACCTTCTTGCATTACAACAGCAGCAACATCTGCATTCTAAAATGAAATATTCTATTTCATTAAATTTCATCAATTAATTGTTATTATTTTTATTTTAAATTTTACCTGTGTAGGATCACAAGCAGTATCAACTCTTTCCAAAGAAATAGAATCCCATTTAGTTTTTGTAATTGTAAATTTTCTATTTTGTTCTACATCCAGTGTATGATATGCTCCTGTCTATAAAGAATTATAAGTTAAATATATCATAACACAATTTAAGTAAAATATATTTTTAATTAAAATATATTTTAAATTAAAAAAATACCTTAACATATTTATTCTCTTCTACATTTCTACCTTTCAGTCTTAAAACACATGCTTGAGTATCAAAGTCGATGCCTTCTACACATATAGTTAAAGTAGTTCTGACTCTATAACTGTTAGAACTACCAGTTGCAGATTCCATTTGCACTTTTCTAAAAAAAATAATAATATTAAGTAAAATGTTATGATTTATTATAATGATTATATTGATTATTATAATGATAACTAAAATTAATATTAAAATTAATTACCTAATAGTAGAACAAGTAACAAAATCTCCTTCACTAATAAGATTATATGCATGCCACATATCTTCTGTATTTTCTGGGACAAGAGACACACTCCTAATAATATATATATTTTTTTTAATTTTATTGTTTTTTTTCTCATTATAATTTATTCAAAATAGCAAAAAACTTACCCTTCTCCATCTTTATCAACATTTTTAGACACAAGTTTCATTTTATACAGATTTTCGTATTTATTAAATCTAAAAATTTTTAATGTTAAATATTTTATTCTATCAATTTTAAATAATTTATTTAAATAAATATTAAAATCATTTTAAATAAATTTGATATAATTTTTATCTCGTTTTTATTAATCTCGTTTTAATAAATAATATTTTAAAATTTACACAAAATGTTATATAATAAAAAACAAAAAAAAAAGAATACAAGATATTAAAATATTTTTATTTACAAATTATTTTTATAAATCATTTTACATATTAAAATCAAAATGATATTTAGGTTAGATTGTATCATAGTTGTATCATATGCAATTAATTTACGTAATTACCTTAAGAATAATTAACACAGATATTTAAAAAAATCAGACATTCCATATTTTAAACTTAATTAGAATAACATAAAATAAATTATGCCACAAGTTAAACATGATACTTTTCTGTCGATCAACAGTCACACTCATGACTTGATTAACAAATTTAGATTTCGTTTTAGAAACTAGATTTAAAAGAAAATTTATAAATAGTATAAAAACAAAATTTTAAAAAATAATATAAAAAATATTAATTAAAATATTAATTGAAAATTACTTCTACAGTCTTTAATTTAACTAATTTAATTTATTTATGAAAATTAAAATGGATTTTCGATAAAAATCTGATATGATTCTAATTAAAAATAATTTATAAATTTTATAATGTAATAATATATTTTATTCAATAGTTACATAAATAATGAAAAATAATATGTTTTGTAAATTATTATAACACATTTAATAACTTTTAATAAAATTATAAAAAAATAAGATTATAATTAATATTATAATTAATTTTTTTGATTTATTTATTTTAAATTATAATTAATTTTTTTAATTTATTTATTTTTTTAATTCATAAAATAAAAGAGTAATAATATAATTTTATATAAAAAAAGTATCTCAATTATTATACTATATTATTATATTAGATATAACACAACGAATTTCACAAATTCGAATTCATTTTTCATTTAAATATTCAATACATTAATTTTCAAAAAATACTTCTCAAATGACATCAAACCAAAAATTATATTTTATTTACTTAAAAATTATTTTATTTAAAATATAAAAATTAAAAATATAAATTCGTTAATTATATATAACTGTCAATGCCGGTAAAATAGTAAAAAAAATTCAAAAATCATAAGAGTGATTTCATTATGTATTATTTTTAAAATATATAGAATTTTTAAATGTAAATAATAATGAATATTATAAGATAAGTATTTTATAAATAAATATTATAAGTATTTTATAAATAATATTTTATAAATAATAAATATTTGTTAAATAATAAAAATTCGAAAAGTTCATATTGAAAAATATTTATATTTAATTTCGGATAAATTAAGATTTTACAATATTGAAATTATACTATGAACAATTTGTACAATTTTCTTATACAATATTTCTGACAAAAAAACATTTGTCTTCTAAGTCACTTTACTATGAAAAGAGAAAGAGGAGAGATTTTGTATATATTGCATGCTACATATATAAAATCTATATAATTTATACAATATTTATACATTTATTTAAAGAGTTTTAATAATTTCTTTTTTTCTAATTGATTTTTTTCTTTGATTGCTGCAGAAAATACTCGTAATTCCTTTTCAATTATATGTTGTAATGTGGGATCCAATTCAACAACTCTTGTTAGATCTTTAATTGCTTCTTCTTCATTCCAAACACCTATGTATGCTTTACCTCTCTTGTACAATGCTTTTACATTATCTAAAAATAATAAATATATATATATATATATATTATCACATATATATCACACATATATATATAATATATATACTATGTCTATAATATAATATATAATGTATAAAATATATATGATGTAAAGTATATAAAATAATAAACCTGGATTATGTTTAAGAACTGTTGTACAATGTTCAATAACTGCATAATATTCTTCTTGAATTAATTTACATTGTGCATAATTTAAAAGTAATGGAGTTTTCAATTGATTTAGAGCTAACCATTCTTCTTCATTTGGTTTTTCTCTATAGATTATATGTAAATAAAATATATGTATAAAAGAAAAAATATAATTAAAATAATTAATATTATTAAAATAATTAATAAATATTATAATAATATGTGCAAACATCATATACTAACCCAAGCATAAGTTGTTCTAATATGCCAATACCTTTTGCATACATTTCACATGCAGCATTATAATTTTTTTCTTTAAATAATATATTTCCCTTTTCTTTTATATCTGGAATACTTTTTAATTTTTCATCTTCTGTCATTTGCCATACCTCTTTTTCATATTCATCAGGTAATATAATTTTGATAAGTTCTAAAAAAATTAATATAATTTTTATACATTTAATAAATAAGAAATTAATAACTTAACATTATAATTTATTAAATTAAAAATTAGTTATTTATTTAATTGATTACCAATTGTAAATTCTAAATCTTGAGGATATTTGATAAGTTCATTTAAATCATCATATCCAATTCCTTCATTTTGTAAAGTTACACCACAACAATGACTACGTTTTTTTGATTCTGGTTTTCCAACTTCTCTTAAAGTTTTAGATACAAATGGATATGCTGTAACTAGCTAAAACAATAAATACTATTAAAACATTGATTTTAAATACTATAATATTCTTTTAAAGTATTATAAACATACACTTTTATCAATTCTAAAACAAGCCACTTCATTTAATGCCATTTTTTGTATAATAACTTCCCATACTTCAAGTTTAAATTTTTTTCCTAAAACAAGTTCCATTGGATTTCCCATTACTTTACTGTCATCTATTATTGTTCTCTGTGGATCACATTTTGTTGTTTTAAAATGAAAAAATACCTAAAGATTAAAATATAATTCTATTTATAATTATTAATATAAGTTAAAACTTATACTTAATTTAAACAGAATTAATTTAAAATATATGCATACTTTAGTTCCAGGTACAAAATTAATTATTTTTGTACCTGCATGAATTATAGTTTTCACTATATATTCCTTATTTTCCATTTTAACAGTAACAGTTGACAACAAAACAAAAAAGAAATAACCTAAAATAATTTACATTATAACTTCAATATTACTAAAAAATGCATTATAATTGCAATAATATTACAAGTTATATGATTTTTCAATAAAATAAGTTTATAAATTTTAATAACTATAAACTATTTTTATATGTTATTTTCACTATACATTTAAAACTTTTTAATTGCAAAATTCTGTTTTAATCGAACCATTATTAAATTATTTATTACATTAGTTTCATATATTTCTTTTTATAATTCTTTGCTTTTTGCCCAATAAATTGACGCAAAAATATAAAATTATGAACACATCATATCATAAGAAAAAGACGACATAAAAAGAGATTAATACATATACTACTATATATATATATATGTATATATATATAATATATGATATATATATATATATATATGTATATATGATATATATATATATATATAATACGTAAGTATGTCTTCCAATGTGTTATGTGTTAAAAAAGTAGACTTATCTTAGATAAAAGTGCTGTGTAATCCTTTGATATCTGATATATTTAGGAAACGCACAGTGAAGTATTTTATTATATTTTAAATAATTTCATCAAAATTGGAAGTATAAATATTTGTAAGAATTATATAATATTAAAGATTTCTTCAAATAAGTTTTCAAACGTTTATTTGATAATACAATAAAATTATTAACAAATTTTTCAAAAAATACATAAGTAAATTAAAAACATAATAAAAATATATAATGTATTATTTTTAATTTTAAAGAAGGTAATAATTATATTATATGTAAGTTATGACTTAACATAATTATACACATACTTAATTTATATTTTAATTTAGAAAATAATTGATATTTTTATTTTATGAATTTTTTTTTCAGAAAAATTGTTAAGTATATATTTATATATATATAAGAGAAATAATTCTTTACAAATTTTAAACATTATTAGTATTTTATTATCAGCCAGATGAATACAGTTGACAAAGCTAGTGATTCTACTGAAAGTATAAATGGACATAAAGTACATAGTAAGTCAATATTTTATTTACTGATATATTTTTATATTACAGATTTTTAATTAATTATTATAAAATATTAATAATTTTCAGATGTGGAAGAAATTCAAATACCTGTACCATGGGGTTACTTAAGCGGTCAGTAAATATTATAATTCATTTTAGTTGCAGTTATAAATATATACATGAAAAATTTTCTTTTATTAATGATATTCTAATAATATTTACAAAATATCAAAGAATAATGATAATAAATTTAGGCAAATGGTGGGGACCAATGGATCAACAGCCCATAGTAGCAATACATGGCTGGCAAGATAATGCTGGAACATTTGATAAATTAATTCCATTATTACCATCAAATGTAGCCATTCTAGCTATAGATTTGCCAGGTCATGGTCTATCTTCCCATCTTCCTAGTGGACAATTTTATTATGTATTTTGGGATGGGCTTGTTATACTACGTAGACTTGTTAAATATTATAACTGGAACAAGGTTAGCTAGCAAATAAAAGTTATACAACGATCATTTATTAATTTTAATTTTTTTTTATATAAAAATTCAATTTTTTATTTTTATATTTAATTTTTTGATAATGTACATAAATATTTATATTGGTATCATTTTGGATTTATTTATAATAAAAGAATTGTTATATTACATATATCATATATAATTATATAATGACTAAATTGATATTATAAAAATTACTTGGAACAAGGTTGACTGTTATAGATTTACATAATTAATCATTATATGTATTCATATGTACAATATATGCATTGCAAATCTTATACTATCGTTGTATAACTATAGGTCTTACATATATTTTCAAAATCATAATAAATTTCTATTGTTCAGCTACAACTTTGTTTCATATTAAAATTTTTATTTAAAAATGTTTTTTTAGGAAATATAAATTTTAGTATATTTATATATATATATTTAAAGTAGTTAAATCTAAAAATTTTAAATTTTTTCAATAATCACTTACCTGCAGGCAAATGGTGGGGTCCTAAAGGGATCCAACCAATAGTGGCTCTGCATGGACGTCAAGATAATGCTGGCAGTTTTGACACTTTGATTCCTTTATTATGTGATGAGATTTCAGTACTTTGTTTGGATATGCCTGGTCATGGTTTATCTTCCCATTATCCAAAAAGTCAATACTATTATGTTTACTGGGATGGTATTATTCTACTTCGTAGAATTGTAAAATATTTCAAATGGAAGAAGGTTAGCGAGTGGATTAAGTATTACCACTCAATTTAGTTTAGTAGTTTAGCAAATAACTATCATATCAATGAATCATAGAATCTATTAAACAAAAAATATTGTTTTATTATTGTTATATAACAGTCAGCCTTGAAAGTGTTTACTTCAATTTTGCATGATATAAAAAGTACATTTCATAAAATTAAAATTTATATCCATATATTATTTTATACTTATAATCATTTATTTTGAATTAATATTAAGTATTCATAAATAATAATTTTCTATTTTTTCCAGTTTTTACATATTTTAATATATAATTAAATATGATTATCATAGGTCAAATTACTTGGACATTCCTTAGGAGGGGCAATATCATTTTTATATGCTGCATTTTATCCTGATGAAGTGGAATTCATGATAAGTTTAGATATTGCAAGTCCTAGTGTAAAAGACACGGCAAAAAATGTTGCTATACTTAGTGATAGTATTGACAAATTTTTAAAGTATGAATTGCTACAATCTGATAGTATTCCATCCTATAGTTATGATGAAGTGCTTAGCATTGTTGAAGATGCTTATAAAGGTTCCATAACTAGAGAAAGTGCCATAATATTAATGAAACGTGGTTTGCGACCTGCCAATGAATCCGAACGATATTATTTTTCACGTGATCCGCGATTAAAGGTAATATTTTATTCATTATAATACATAAATAATTACATATGAATTTATTATATTATACAATATATAAAATTAATCTATAGTTCGTATCATCATAATAATCTGCAATTAGAATACCAACTGATAATCTACAATTCCATAAATTATGATCTAAGAATACCAACTACAGATTAATATTAATTGATATTGATTTTATAATAATAAAACAATAATATAATAATATAACATATTTCATATATAATTTAATTTAGGTTTCTGCATTGGGTACAATATCTTTAGATATGGTACTTGTATATGCAACTCGGATAAAGTGTGCTTACCTTAATATTCGTGCTATACCTGGATTGAAACTTGATTATCCTGAATCTTATGATAAAGTTTTAGATCAAATAAAAATAGGTGCTAAAAGATTTGAATATCATAAAGTAGAAGGAACTCATCATGTACATTTAAATTATCCTGAAAAAATTGCACCTATAATTAACAGTTTTATAAGTACTTAATGATAAGCAAAATTTAGATATAAACTGATAGGGGTAAGATAGCAAGTGTTAAATTAGAAAAGTTAGTTTTTTGCAAGCTATATTAAATGTATATAGAAATATTTAATTTAAACATATAATTATTTTAGTACATCTATACATTCTCTATGTGTACAAACAATGAAAATGTATTATGATATTACATTATCTTATGTACTTCCACAATACTTGTGCTTCAAATTATTGGATTTAATTTATTAATTATATTACAAACTATAATTTATTAAAAATCATTATTTTTTTAAAATAATTAAAAAATAATATATTTTCTTAATTTAACCAAATTTTTTCATTTATATTTATATTATAATTTTTTCATATTTTTACAAAATAATATTAAGAAATAATTACATATCACAACTTTGAAAAAAGACCATTCCAAAGATATAGTGTCACTAAAGTATTCTACTAACCATAGATAAAATTACGATTTTTCCTTTTTCAGTTTGTTTAAAAATGAGTCATAACTTAAAAATATCTTAAAAGTAATAAATGATACTACTTACAAGGCCAATGAACGATGTTTTTATAAAATTTAATGGTATATATTATTTTAATGGATATTACATTTGGTAACCAACAACGATAATGCATTAATGTTTTACTAATGCAACACAGTTATATCAATGTGTATTTTATGCATAACTCGGCGATAAATGACTTCAAAGCGATACATGCTATCATTTCGTACTACTTGTATTAACTTCTTTTTATAGTTTTACTAAAAAATACGATTGATATTATATTCAAATATAATTTATTTAAAGAAAATCTAATTGTTTATGTTTGTATGTTTATTTATTGTAATAAATAGTTGCAATTAAAAATGTCTCAAAATTTTCTATTTCATTTTTTTTTAAATTAAACCTAATTATATTTTTCGAATTATTAAAAATTGCGTTATCATGGAGATAAAATTACAAGAAAGATGCTATACAAGAGATAAAAATGCTATTGATACAGATGTTTAGGCTATCTACAATATTTAAATCAAAAAATTTCAATGTCAATTTGTTTATTCAAATGGTAAAATAATATAGCCACGTAGAAATATATAATTATATATTAAGACTTTATTGAACACAGCTGTTTTATATCAGTTCTGATTAAATTTTTGTTCGATATGGAACGATTAAAAAATAGATTAATAAAAAATATTTGTCTTATCAACAAACAGGTAAGTAAGATTTAAAATATTAATGCTTTAAAACATCTTATAAATTATAATTTTAAATAAGATATATTTGAAAGAAATCATTATAAATACTTTATTTTAAGTTATGAAAAAATTTTATATATGATAATGACATATTTTTATATTTTTGTAAAAATACTTACAAATGAAATATAACGTGGAAGTATTATATAGCTTTTTTGTCGAATTATTGGTTTAGGTCGTTATCAGGTAACTTCTGAAACGAACTTATCCTATCGTACATATACGTTCTACGTGTCAGTAATTACGAACGATGATAATACCGTCACACGTAAAAAATGAACGTGAATATTTCATTTCTGCAGGTGAATAGTATTCGTACTTGTTCGCGCGTTCTCTTTTTTACATTTTTTTATATAAGAACTATTTGTCTATATTGTAGAATTTATAGTAATAGATCATCTTGCAATGTAAGTATATATCTCCTTTTTTAAAGTAAAATTACATAATTATAATGATAAAATATTTTATTTTAATATATTATTAAGTATTATAAATTCTTATAATAAAATTTAGTTTATATTTTTTATTTCATTAGTCTAATACAATCGATTGAATTATCAGTTTGGTGCATCGATCCTAACGATCAACAAACTTTTCACTTGAAAGTTTGTTCGTTCGGCTCGAGTTATCAAATTGAATGGATGTACTTCATTTGCAACATGAAATCAACTTGTTATGAAGCAAAAATTTCATATATATTTCTGAAGATGTTTGCGATATTCTATTGTACGTTGTTGTAATTCTCGATCAGTTGGTGTATATGCAGCGTAAGTTCGCAAACGTGCTTTTGCAAGTTCTAGATCCTAATTTAAAATTTTTTTTAATTTTGCATATATAATTTCTCATTATACTAAACATTAATTATGTAATAAAATATAAAAATATTTATTTTAATTTACGAAATATTTATAAAAAAAACTTAATTTTTAAGATTATATATAATTTTAACAATAATAGCATACCTTTAAAAATTTTCTATTACGAATCAAAGATTCCTCTGAATTTATACGAAAAATAGGTGTTAAGAATTCTTGCAAGTGCTTTTTATTTTGTGGTTTTTTCAAAGAAATATAATTATTATCAGACATTATCAATATGTTATTATTTATAATCTTTATATTCACAATTCACTTTTTTCTTCAAATTTAATTATTATTATTATAATTTTTAATTTTAAAATGTTTTCATTTATTACGAATTAGAAAAACATCTTCACGTGATACATGTGGTTGCATAAATGTGGTTTCTATAGAAATATAGGTATAGTAATATAATCGATATGCTGTAATATATCGATCCGTTGCCCGCATCAATATTTAAACTACAACTAAACTAAACTAAATATATTTTTAAGGATAAGGAACTTTCGTTTATTACACTTTAAAGTAACTTAAATAAATTATATTTAACAAATTAGTATTTATAATTTTAAATACGAAATTTTTTTTATATTTAAGAATGTATAGATAATGTATCTGTGACTCAATGTGTTATGATAAAAGAACAAAATTTTTTTTTTCTCTATTACCTATTTCCTTACTACATTTGATATTTTGTTTATTCTTCTATAGTTTGTGAAGTTGGCTATAAAAAAAAATATTCAAATTTTAACTTTGTATGTGTGAATTTCAATAAAATTATAATACTTACAAGGATGTATATATGACTTGGTATTGATCTCTCTACCACTTCCAAAAGTCGCGCTTTACTTAATTTGTATTCATCTATACGAATGTAATTAAATTCGATTAAGATGTAATTAAAAATACATTAATTAATAAAATTATTACCATCAGGAATTGTTAATGATAATGTTGGAAGTTGTACAAAACCTGCCACCAATGGTCGTAAAATCCACTCAACTTTTCTTTCATTTTTTGGAAGTATATAAATATCAATCTAAAATTGAAAAATTGAAAAATATAAATTAAATTATTGAAGTTTATTATCATATTATAAACTTTAAAGATTTAAGATAAATACTTGTTTTTGTCCAGCAAACATAAAGGCATCACTAGCCTCCATAGTCAATCGTAACGTAATCATTTGGTCAGAATGATTTTTTATGAAATACGATATTAGTAACGGTGTACGAACCCAACCATGAGCAGGTAATTTAGCTTCTAAACCAATTACTGCATCTTCAATTCCTAACGGAGATAAAGTAACGCTACTACTAGTTTCTAATGCATTATCATCATTTGCACTAAAATAAAAAATATTAATATTAAACTATTTAATCATTTTAACAATTTTAATAATAAAAATAATATAATTTTGTTTACCGTTTCCATCTAATAGTATAGACACCTGTACTAATAGGTTGTTCACCACTCACTTTTGGTATCAAATAATATGCATCTGTACCTGTTTCATTTTCAGATAATGTAATACCAGCCAAAACAGATACTGATTGATCTTCACTTTCTCTTTCTATTGAGTCTCCCTATAAATAATATGCAATTATATATCATAAATAATAAATAATTATAATGTTATATATATTTATAATAATTACAAATAATAAATAATAATTATATATCATAAAAAATAATAATTAATAAAGATATTATTTACCAATTCTATAGAAGTATTTATAATATATATAGGCCATGGAGAGATACAAGAAATATGAGGCATAATTATAAATGGTTCATAAATAAAACCTTTTGTTAATGGTTCAAAAAGTGATGTATAAAATAATGTTGATATTTCAAATGGTTTTGTAACTGACAATGAATATATTAATTCTTTAAATCCTTTAATTTGTTTAGATCTTGAATATTCTACCTGTTATAATAAAATTATATATGTATGCATTATTTTATTACATAAAAATTAAAAAGATTAACTAAAATAATATATACCTTTATATGTATATCTCGATCACCAATTTTGTGAGCTCTTAAATATACAGTTTGATGAGTAACGCAATTCTTTCCCAAATTATTAATGGATACCGATATTACCGATTGTTTATTATTCATTGTTAAGCTTAATTCCGCTATAATTTAATGAAATCATAATCAACAAATATTTTTTTAATATTTAAATATTTTTTTAATAATTGCATACATACTTGATTGTTCATTTGTTCCATCGGATACAAGTAATACATTTAAAAATGCTGATGATATTTCTTCATTAGTAGTAATAGATATATTAATAGGGAGCCATTCTCCTAAAAGCGCCGGATTATTTGATTCTGCACTTATACTCAGACTAGATTCTTCCTGTTTTATTTCGGCACTGACTAATGGTTGTATTGCTTCAAATTCTCCTCTACTATTATAAATATAAAATGCATCGGTTTTTTGTATAAAAATATAAATAAAAATGCTTTATTTTAAACATACCGAAGTTGTTGTATTTCAGGATATAATCGGCTTAAAAAATTTGTTTCTCTTCCTAGAGCAGAAAATCTTAAAATAATACAGCAACTTTCATCATTACCCATGTACAATGAAATTGTAGTAATGCGCATTTCATTACTGTCATTTTTTTGTGGAGCTTGAAATTGATGAAGAAATTTTTTCATTTCTTTCCCATGAAAAATAAGATTGCTATGTTTAGTATCATTAATAATAAATTCTTCATTATATCCTGGATTATTAATTGTTATTGATATTTTAGAAAATTCAATGGTATTACTATATGAATTTCTAAACAAAATATAAATTTTATTAGAGATTGTCTTTTTTTCATGTACATATACACACACATATGTATATAAATAATATATAATATATATATAAACTTATAAAATTACCTAATAATGACTTCCACACTAACCATAGAATTGACTGCATACTTTGGTTGCAAAAACCTTGCTTTAACTTCTATAAACGAACTCATGTTATTATCATCAATTGTAAAAACAATTGGTTCTGATTGATTAAGTTCGATTATCCATTTTTCTATTGCGGGATATTTCACATCATCGGGTAAATCAGAATCCGGAGTTGGTGATTTTTTCTATAATTTCATATTCTGTATAATTAATTAATTACAAATACTTATATAAAATTAAGATGGTAATTTATAAAATTACTCACATGAAGAATATTAATGATATTATTATAGATAGAAATTTTATAATCCTCCGAAAATGTAGTAGAAGGTCCCAAAGCTTCAAATGCCAATGTGATGTAGTCTTGAATATTCGTAGAAAGATATGCCGCACGCAAAGCATTTTTTAAGATATTTGTGATTAAGACAGGCCACCGTTCACCGTGATATTCCCATAACATGTGCATCAATAATCTGGCCAATCAAATTTTATGATTTTGATGTTAAGTAATGAAATATGTCTAGATAAAAATAATGTTAGAGTCAAACTTTGGACTAATGAATAATACAAAATTTTTTTGTATTATTTTTGTTTTACAATAAATTTATATACATATATATTAATATTCTTTTGACTTACGTTAGAACTTTTCCATAATCTTTACAATTATAATATTCTTCAGCCATTTGTACAACTAAAACAATTATTATGTATATTATTAAACAATGTTTATATATTATTTATTTTAATTAAATATATTTTACCTAATACTCTTCTCATTCGTGGACATCTATATACTTTAAATTGTGAAATTGCATTGCCCAATAAACCAATAATTATATTCTGAAAATATAGTATAATAATTATATATTAGAAAATATAATAATTTTATATTAGAATAATTCTTATTTATATGAAATTGATAAAAATAAGTGAAAATTTTTAAATAAAAAAATCTTAAATGAATTTATTCTTACTGAATGATTAACTGTATATTTTTCTTTATGCTGCAAAGCCTGTATAGCAAGTACTTCTTTCATAGGATCTGCAGGTTCTGCACTTAATTTTCCAGGACGCCATGGTCGTTGTCCATAGAATTCAAGTTTTTCTTCTCCTGCTAATGGATCAGGTTCTGGATAACTATTTACATTCTAAAATGACATATATTTATAATAAAAATTTTATTATATTATAAAAATGTTATTTATTAAATATTCCAATCTATGTATACCTGACAAAGTTCTTTGCAAGCTGCTTGTCTTAAACCTGCATGATGAGCTGCTGATTGAAAATAATATCCAGGATGCTGAGTTTGAACAGCAGGAAGTCCTTGTCGAATAGCATCATCAAATAATTCTGCAAATGTGGAAAATTGACTACACATCCAAGCATGATGTTCAAATATAAGTTCCTTTGGACCAGTCCATAATTTGAATCTGCATTACCAATTTAATGTTATTATAAATAATATTAATATTATAATTATTATATCTTTATTTTATTATAAAACTTATTATGAATATTTCTAAAAAAAATATTTCTGACCTGTCAGTATGAAGTCTAAATTGTGATATAGCATCTTTAGGAACATTTAAGTTGAACATTATTTTACATAATTTATAATTTATAAAAGAAGCAATAGTTATAATTTCCATTACATTTGTGTCTGTTATTTGTATTTCTAATAAGTGGTTATATGCTTGAGTATAATGCCTATAAAATAAATTTTGTGCATTTTATTTGTACTCAATTTTTTGTTAATTTTTATTATACTTACTTCTGAGCTAAATTTTGATCTTGTTTTAATTCATTTAAAAATGCCATTTTAAATTGATGGCGTACAAATAAATGTTTATATGTATTTTTTTGCACAGTTTTATTAAGTTGATCTCTATGTCCTTTGACAATACGATATTCATGATGATAAAAATTTTGTGCTAGATCATATAAAGCACTTTCCAATCTATAATATATAAAAATATAATTATAATATAAATATATATATAATAATCAAGAATTTACAATTTATTAATTACCTAGATATATATCCTAATAAATGATTTCCATGTGGTAAAATATATAATAATTTTGGAGATAATTCACATGCTCCACATACAGCTGTAGCACGTTCAGTTGCAATAGCATTTTCAGATCCTGGTGGAGGTTGTGTACATTGCTGTATAAGTACTACAGCTATTTTTGTAGTTCTTCCATCCAAAGCATTTCTAAAAGAGTAAATAATTAAAAATATTAATTATATTTCTTAATAGATAATATTTATGATAATAATATATGATATATAAGAAATACCTGAGAGATTGTACTTTAGAAGCACATTCCATTTTTTTTTCATTCCATTGTGGATCATTCCAATCTAAATTATAAAATACAACAACTACAGCTGGAATTTCATTAAGATATTTGTTCATCCAATTACGTTTTAATATTCCTTTAGGTTTATAATATTCATATGAATTTCTCTAAAATATATCAATAATAATTTAATAATTCATTAATATATATAAATTATATTTTATGATTATATAATAAAACCTTGGGTTTTACTGTAGGAAATTCATGAGTAGGAGTAAGTAATTTAAATTGTATGGCAGAACTTTCTAATCTTCGATTATTACTGAATGCATCCCAAATTGACCGATGTATAGGATTGGCAATATCTAAACCACTTAAGCCAATAAGAGCTAATGGTTTAATAATTAATTCTGGTGGTAATTCACACATAATTAAGGACTAACTGTAAAAAAAACAATTATTTTTAATAAATTTCATAAATATTAGAATTTTATATGAAAAAATATAAATTATATTAAATTATATATTATATGAAATAAATGTTTATATATGTTTAAGCATACCCAAGTATTTACACAATGAACTACATCGAGGAAAAAAACTATTGAATTAAAACTTCGTGTAAAAAATACTTATAATAAAAAATACTTATAACATCGAAGTGATCTATGTATAATTTGACAGTTTAGGTTATGTATTATTTTTTTTTGATAATTTATATATTCGTGATTACTAGTGCCATCTATTATCATTACCATAATAATTAGTAAATTTAATATAAGTATAATTAAATAATTGCATTACAAATATTTTACTGCTATCATACCATATAGATATAGTATTTATATGCTTATACATACAAATAGCATACAAGCACAGATAAGATACTGAATAGATATGATATTTTATGATTTTCGTGATTTCTCGTGATTTCATATTTTGAAATATTCTGAAAAAAACCGACGTAAATTAAAAAAATAAGATTGTTTCTTATGTTCTTTGCAATTTATATTAAAAATAATTTATATTTAACTTGTGTTATATTTAATTAATTAAAATTTATTTTCTTTATTAAAGATTGAGAAACTCTAAAATCCCTAATACTTAAAGTTCAAAAATAAATATATATTTTTTGTCTAAGATACTATTATCAATAAAAAATAAAAAAATATAATTTATTTTTAATAACAAATAAAATTAATTATTATTTTTGAGGTAAATATTAATTTCTAAAATATTTTTACCAAATATAATTTTTATTATGTAATGATTTCCGCATGACAAAATAAAATAATATTTCATTATATATTTATCATATATTTTTCATTATAATATATTTTATAATTTATAAATAAATTTTATAAATAAATGAATATGTTATGTACTATATATATAAAATATATATAATTCTTAGACAATATCAGCGGCATTTAATATTTCGGATTCTTTATCTTCTTCCATTGGATTCAATTTACTCATAGAAGCTGGAGAATTTAATTTTGTTTGTTCAGGTGTTAATCGAACTGTTGTACCATGCCGACTATAATCTTCAATTTCCCCTATTGGTCGATCAGAATCTTCTTCTATAACATTTTTTCTGCATCTATTCTTTATTTTAAATTTTTAGAATTAGAAAATTCAATTTAAAATATTTTTTATTTAATTATAAGTATATTTTAGTAAAATTTTTATCTACCTGAAGAATTTTGAGAAATTCTTTTCGAAATTCTTTACTACATGAAAAATATATGATAATATGGGCAGCAAAATTACAAAGCTCTGTAACAACAGCAAATGCTCGAAATAAAAGATAATCATCATTCATATTTTCGTAATCATGATATAAAATTTCAAGTAATATTGAAGGAATCATTGTTATTATAAAACATATTGCCATTATCGCCATTAATATTGCTAAATGCTGTTCTTCTCTAAAAAAAAATATAAGTATTCTATAAATATTACACATTTTATTAATGGAACAAAATTTTTTTTTAAATAAATTTTTTGCACGATATTTTCAAATTAATTTTTCATTTATGAAAATCTCTACATTTTTGTTTTTATTTTTATCTTTGTTTTTACACTACCTGTATCCTCGATTGCGAGTTAATAGAGATGTTTCAGGAATATTTGGATTGCGAAATTTTTCAGAAACTGATTGAAATTCTCTTTTTTTAACATTAAGTTGTAAAAATCTTTTGATTACAAAACTGTTTAGAAAAAGAAGAATTATAGTTGGACAAAGTCGTAATATAATTTCCATCATCCAAATATATACATTCCACAAAACACTTTGTGTAATGGATATATTTTCGCGTAATGTAAAAATTGTTCCAGTATCTTCTTGTTGTTCATATACTGTTCTCATTCCTGTTAACGGAGCGCTTACCTATAAAATGACTTTAAATAAAATTGGATTTTTGATATGTACAATGATTATTTTTTTCTAAGAAAAAATAAAAAATATTATTTTAATACCGCAAATCCAAGAATGAAAGAACATAGAATGAAAGAATGAATATTCTTGCGTGCATTCCTGCTACGAATACGAGTCGGGAAAAAAATAAAGATATATCGATCGACGATTACGCTGGTCATAATTAAAATGCTAGCTATAGCAAAGGTGTTTACAGCAACCAGTTCCAAATGAGCATGATAAAAAACGGATGGGTAATTATTTTTCATTCCGAATCCTAATCTAATAACTGAAATCATATACTTTTATTGGAATTAATTTAGAATTTTTTTATATTTTACATATTTTTTAATAATTCTATCATGATACATACATATAGGTATCCAACATAAAAGAACGCCGATGTGTGCTGATGTTAATCCTCGAAGATATAAATATGCAATTCCTCGAAACATCGGAGTAGATAACACCAGAAATATTAAAATGTTACCAAAAATACCGCTAATTATAATTGCAGGGATTATTATTCTATAAACGACATGTAATAAAGACGTAGTTTCATTAAAAGCATGTCTGTTTATGTTAATTACATTATTCCAGGTAAAATTTTCATTGTCACAACATAAAAGGGTTCTATAAAATATAATATATAAATGTATTTAAAAATAACAAAATAATGTAGTATAAATTTGATTAAAACATGAATTTTAAAAAATTGATAAATGTTTTAAATTTATGAAGATTTTCAATATTTTATCATTATTATTATATTTATTTATAAAATAAGTTTATTATCTTTTATAACGTACCCTCTAAGTATTCCCGTTAACATAGTAGATATTTTAATAAAATTAGTAAAAAACACAATTTAAAAATTAAAATCTACTAATATTTATTAATATGTTAAAGATTTTTTCATCTCACTTATGTATATACATGTAATTATAGAACTCTTATTAATGAGCACTTGAGTAAAACACAACGGGTGCACAAGTTCTGCGAGATTTATCCCTGATGAATTTGCTACTGTATTTTCTATAAAAAGTCAATGTTGCGCATGCTCTTGCAAAGGTTTATTGTTATAATGTAACAAATATATTATATATAATATAACAAATATAACAAATATATACTTGTACATTATAATTACATTTCAGTGCCTTTTTATGAATTAATTTGATTAAAAATGCAATAAAAAGTATATTTCTCATTCATTAATAATTTTTTTATTTCTATTAAAATAATAAAATACATTATATCGATAATATGAATAATTAAAATATTTAGCTAAAATAGATAAATTCTATTATTAAATAAGTTAATGTGAAATGGAAACAAATTTTAAATAAAATTTATCTTCTATTATTTCTTTCAATTTTCAAATAAAATTTTATCATGAATTTCATACAATATTCTTATGCTTAAACTTTACAATATAGATTTTTTGATAATAAACAAAACTTATCACAATTTATTTTTATTTTTAGCTATAAAACTCAAAATTAATCGATTACTTTTATTTGAGATGATATTATTCATGAGTTTTTATATCATTATGCTGAAGATTCTCATATCGGATAAATTTTGCCTGTTTTTTTTACAAATATTTAGATAATTCTTAAGCATACAAGTTTAAATATTATTTTATGAAAATAAATTTTTAATATGATATATTCAATAATTTTGATAAAATTTACACGTTATGGATTTTCAAATATTGTTGTGACACATGAAAGTTTGAAGTGATATATAAAAATCAATAATTAAATGATAAAAAAAGAAAAATTTATATTTTTAAATACAATCTTAGACAATAATTATCATTTTATTATGAGCTTTAGATTTTTATCGATATTCCAAAAAAATGAGCAATTATTTCAAGTAGAAAGCACCATAGAAGCATTCCTTACAGTCGATAGAGCATCTATTCGTGCGACTAACGAAAATGCAAAACCATGGAATTAAACTTGATAAAGTATTACATATATGGATACTAATTTTTATCATATCCTGAATCTTAACGGTATAAAATGTATTACTTAAAATTATTTTCAAAGTCTAGTAATGAATAAAAATTATTAGAAATTTTTTAGTTCTTTTTATATATATATTTAAAAATTTATAAATAAGATAAGATCAAATTAAAGAAAGATTGTTAATTTAATAGAGATATTTTGAATTTTAAAACTTAAAAATATTTTTTGCTAAAAATCAAAATATTTAAAAACATTGAAAAGAAAAATAGAATTTTCTATTTTACTTTTTTCTATAATTAAAATAAATTGATTTCATTAATTTTTCTATAATTAAAATAAATTGATTTCATTAATTTTTCCATAATTAAAATAAATTAATTAATTGATCATTGAGAAAATTTAAATAAAAGAAAAAAAATTTATATCATTATAATTTATAAATCATTTTACTATTAATAAATATTTTAAAGTATCAAAAACAATTTGTGTATAGAAAATTTTTTGAAAAAAATATATTTTTTTTATAGTCTTTATTTTTAAATATAATATAATAATTTAGAATACTAACTTCAGAAAATTAAATAAAAAGATATATACATACATATATATTGAAAAATTACATACGTTATATATATTTATCTGTATCGAAAAAATTCTTGATGTATTGACTTCGAAGTTCTCCATTGAAATTCTTTATTTTCGATATTTTATGGAATTATCGAAATATATATATATATATATATATATATATATAAGTTAGAAAATTTTGAGAATACTTTATAGAGAATATTTATTATTACAGAAAAAGTACGTTACATAAACTTCATTTTAAACTATCATTTAACTCAATTTTTTCTTTCATTCCGTTAAGAACACTTAAAAACATTTCAATCAGTGTTTATGTTTGAAATGGAAATTTTTTTTAAATTATTTTTTTCATAGATAGATTTCAATTAGTTTCGTTAACACTTGAAGATCGATGATTTATCTACAAATCCGAAGTAAAATATGCTTTTCACTTTTTTGTTAAAAATGCTACTAGAATTATGAATTGATGCACATGCGTCGTTATTGCCGTTACTGATATTCTCAACATGGCGCACAATAACATTAAATTTAAACGAATTGCTGTGAATCATACTTGACAAGAGAGATGATTTATTGTTAAAAGAAATTTTGTAACAATCACTGCGATAAAAGAAAAAAATTATTATTAAATATATTTTGATCAATATTTTTATAAAATATTTTTATAATTATAAATATATGTGATTTTGCATTTTTTGTCGTTTATATTTTGATTATTTATTAATAGTAAATAATATTGTATTTATTTTTCTTATATTTCTTTCAATTTAAAAAAAAACATTCAGGTTTAATAGCACTGAGACTTGAAAGAAATTTGATAACAATTGTAACAAACCAAAAAAATTACAGTGAATCATTTATATAAATGTTCATTAAATTTAAATGTAACTGTTAAAAGAATATTTTATATTTATAGAATCTAAAATAATTTTAAATGCGTATTAAAAATAAAATTTATTAAAAAGAAATAGCATACATATTATATTTCCTTATAGAAATAATTTTAATTATTTAATATCAATCCAATGCTGGAATGACACTTTGTATTTCTACTTTCTTTTTTGTGATTTAATAAAATTAATTTTGTTATTTAAAATCAATTAATAAATCAATACTATTAATTTTATTTAACAATTGCATGTTTTTTTATATAATTTATTAATACATTGTCTATTATATATTGTCTATAAATTTATTTCTATAAAATAATTATATTTCTGCATAACATTTTTATATTCTTGTAAATATGATTTATGTATCGTATATGTATCAAATAACTTATCGAAACATGTATAATACGTGTACACGACAAAACAAGAAAGGATTTAATTTTACTATTCTGTATATAATTATATAATTATTTTATATAATTTTTAGTAAATGACATAAACAAGTAATGAATAGTATAATGAATTTCTATTTTTTTTGTTGAGTGTATCTCGTAATAATTTTATTGAATCGCAAGAAGACAGACAAACATAAAAAATATAATTCAATATTTGATTATTTTTATATATTGCTTTTTATAAAAATGTATAATAATTTATAATATATAATAATATATACTATTTCTAGTTATAACGCTTAAATTATTTTGGCGTATTTTTTTTACATATATGTATCTTTTATATTAATACATATGTGATTTTTCATAAAATACAAATGACATATATTGAATATTATTCAATTTATTATATATTATTTCTTAATATATAAAAATATATATATAATATATATAATATATATAATATAATATCTTTAATTATATTTATATTATATATATTTATATTTATAAAATGTAAATTATATTTTTTTGTAACTATATCTAATTATATATTTAAAATAGATAAATACTTGTTACCTTTTTTTAAGATATTTCTTTCATGGTTACCAATGACAATAATTTAACATATAAATATGAAATATTATAAATCTTGATTTATGCTTTTTTAAATAATTCGTAAATATTAAAAATAATATAAAAATTATTAAGAAAGAATTCAATTATAAAAAATAGCTTGATGTGTATTATTATTTTTCTTTCTATCTTAATATTTTAACATATATATAAAGTTGGTATTATTTGAATGTCAATATCGAGAAAATTTAAAACTCAACGGACAAATTAGAAGAAACGAATTTTGTTGAATTTAAATAATTTTCTTATATGTTAATAATATGGCTGAATTTAAAACACCAATAATAAAAAAGTGTAAGAGTAGAATAGAAGATAATCCAGAATTACAAACACCTATTAAAATACCAGCCTCACCATTTTTACAACAAATAGGTTATGGATGTGGTAAAGAAAAATAAATATTTAAAATTATTATTATTGAACATTAATGTTGTTTTAATATATGTTAATAGGAGTTACTGTATTTAGTTTGGAACGATCACCAAAAGTTGGTTTTATTCGTTCACCATGGGCGATAAAAAAACGTAATTCCAAAATTGTAGAAGATAAAAAATATAATGAACGTATTCAATTTGAAGCGGAAATACTTCGTAAATTAAATCATCCAAATATTATTGGTTTTCGAGCTTTTAGTAAACTTCCAAATGGTGAACCATGCTTGGCAATGGAAAAATTGGATGCTTCTTTAGGTAAAAAAAATATCTAGTAATAAATAATTATAATAAATTGCATACAAAAATTTATCAATTCTTATGCTAATATAATTTTATTAGGTGACAGAATAGAACAAAAACTTGATATTGATGATGATCCATTTCCTGCTAATGATATTTTGAAAATAATGTATGAAATTGCAAAAGGATTAGAATATTTGCATCATATTGCTTATATTTTGCATGGTGATATAAAAAGTTATAATATATTAATCTCTTCAGATTATAAAATAGTTAAACTATGTGATTTTGGAGTATCTTTACCACTCACAGAAACTTTAGAAGTAGATACTTCAAATGGAAATTTCAACTATGTAGGAACTGAATGTTGGAGTGCTCCAGAAATAATATTTGGTTAATTAATATCTTATATCTATTATAATATTATTACATAAAGTAATAATATAATTAATTACAATTTTGACATTTTAGAAGATGGTCCTGTTACAAATAAAGCAGACATTTGGGCATGTGGTCTTGTAGTTTGGGAAATGATAGCTTTGTCAGCACCTCATATAGAATCCTCAGAAATGGATGATTCTTGTCTAGATGATTCAATGTTAGAAATGAAAATGAAAAATAATATGACAAATGAATATGATACCAATATGGATGACAGCAATAGTTTTCTTAATAAAATAGTCAATACGAAATATGGTAAGTGTTTGAATAATAATATTCAATAAAATGAAATAATTTTTAAAAATTAGTATATCAGATATAATACCTTAATAATCACAGGTACTCGTCCTTCATTACCTGCTATTAATCTAGGAAAAGAATATGAAAAAGTACTTGAAGTATTTTTTGCATGCACTACTACAGATTATAAAGTTAGGCCTAGTGCAAAAGGTCTTGTTAATTACTTTGAAAATTATGTATTTAACAGTAAAAAGTAATACATTTCTATTTTTTAATATTTTTTTATATAAGAAGTTTTATAATTTGACATGATAAAAATTAATTATATATAATTATATAATTTTTTTTCTATGTTTTTATTATTTAGATAATAAATATCTTAAATTATAGAATAAATTTTTATTATCTCTTTTTAAAATTAAAGTTTTGTTTTTTTTTCTATAAAAAGATGATGATTATCAAGAAAATAATTATTATTATACTAATTATTATACCAAGTTTAATTTTTCTCTAAAAAAAGATAATTGTTTATTAATTGATACAATATTATTGATACAAATATTGCTATATACCTTTCTATATCTTTGATTCTTTTTTTCTGCTTTTTTAAGATCAATACGACCAGAATCAATATTATCTGCTGTTTTTCCAGCAAAATATTCCACATTGTTTATTTGTTCTCCCTATAAATAAAATAAAAATTGTTATATACTTATATTTAAGATTTGTTTTTATAGTTATATAATATTTTTTTATTATTTACACTTACTTGTTTCTCAATAAGAAATGCCATTTCTGTAAACATATCTCTAACTTCTGCAAGAGATTTTTCTATTTTTATTATTTCATTATGTCTATTTTGAATATCAGATAATTGTTGCTTTGCAATTTTACTATCTTCTAAAATCTATTTATACAAAATTTATATTTATTTTAATCTTAAAGAATTAATATTATAAAGAGATTTTTGATTCTTACATTATCAACAAATATATTATTTTCTTGAATATCAAGTAGCTTTTCCAATTCTTCACTTGTAATGTGTTTTCTAACTAAAAAATGAGTAAAAATAATATGAAAGTATTTAAATAAAAATATATATATATTTTTCAATTTTTAAAAAAAACATACTTAATAGTTTTTGTTGATTTAAAAGTAAACGACATTTTTCATTATATCTCAACATAGAATTGTTATATTCTTCCATAATTTCAGAAAATAATTTTAACATTGTTGTATATTGTAGTGCTTTAACTCGTATATGTATTGGTCCTTCTCTTGCACTAGTTATAGTTAAATCATCAATGGGGACAACTTCTTTATTCATTTCTGTAAAATACAAATATTTGAACAATTTATAAAAATCAAAACAAAATAGAACTAAATATATACTAAATATATACTATTGATTAATTTTTATCATAATTAATTAATTTTTATATATTATATTTATTTTAATTTTTTATAATTCACATTTTGTACATCATAATAAAAAATGATTTTTTCAGTAAAAAATCTGAAGATAACTTGAAAAAAATCATCACAATATTCTCAAATATATAATATCAATATCAATAGATTTTTAGAGTCTAATATTTTTGTTCGGAAGAGTAATATTTTACGTTGCATTTCTCAATGAATGCAATTGGTCAGTCAGTTTCCCGCTTTCGAATGGACGCCAAAATCTCTTATACGATTTTTTACAGCTCTTACGAGATGTTTTATGATAAACTGTCAATAAAGTTTTTTGTTGGTTTATACCGTAATGAAACATTAAAATCGTTATCGATACATATTCAAAAAATGATAACCTGAGGCTATAATTTTTCTTTATCAAGTGATAAGTTAAGGTTATGTTTATATTTGTAAGCTAAGGAAATGTGATAATAATTGTAGTTTCGTTTAAAATAATTTAAACTTAATACAATTGTTACCATGGAATCTTTAAAAATATTCGATAATTTTAAATTTAGTGACTTAAATGAAGACTGGATTCAATCTGTGTGGAATGGAGAATTTATGATTTATAATGAACCACCTGATGAGTACCTCATGTTTTTAGAGAGTGAAGACATGAAATTACTTTTACATGAATCTTGTACTGTAATACAAACTTGGCTAGAAGAAGGTAAAAATCAGAATAATTCTGAAAATTATTGTTCTGAAATATCGTGGAACACATTAATTACTATGAATATAAATGTGCATGCTTTATTAGCCGTATTGGGTTATATAATAAAAACTGGTCAAAACAAAGAAACCAATGAAGAAACAAGACAATTATGTCTATATGCAACTAATTTATATTTTGTGCTTCTAACCATTCCTGGTAGTAGTGCATTTAATATATTTCATTCTAATTTGTATCAACAAGCTATAGAGACACTTAAAATGGGTTCCGAACAATTACAACCTTCTATTAAGAAACGTAATAAAAGAATATATTTAAATGATTTAAATGTTACTGATGAATTAGTAAATGAAATCAATATTCTTTCACCTCATGAAAAAGAAGTTCTTATAAAAAATTTAAATATTATTATTTGCAGCTTTATTGTAATGATAAAATCATTTTGGTTTAAAGATCATGTACAGTCATTAGATATTACTATTCATGGATTAGTTGAAATTACAAAGATAGAAGATGATTGCACAGTCATCCAATGTTTTAATAAACAAATAGGTACTTTGGATGTTTCATTGCCACAAAATGGTTATATGGCATTAAAAGAATTATGTAATAATAAACATGGACCTATTGAAATAACTATAACATTTATAGCAAAGTATATATTACCACGTTTATTATGTAGTCATATGGATGCACAAATAAAATTTATTACAAATGTACGTGAACATACTATAAATTTTTTAAAAAATTTATTACATGAATTTGAAAAAGAAGCTAAAACTGCAATTCTAACATTAATACAACATATAATGCTAACATGTCCAGATCGGTTTGAAGCTAGGCAAAGACAAGCTAATGTGTTAGTAAAACTTTTTAAAATATGTAAACAGAATACTGCATTAGAAGCCTTTAAGGATTTAATATTATTATCACATCACTCAAAAATACCTTTTAGATTATTTGCACAAGAAATAATTGGGAAATTGTTACTTGAATCTTTTTTAATGAATTGCAATATAATTCATAGTTTAAAAATCAAAATAAGAAGAATATTCTTTGCAATTATATTGAATAGATGTATGGATTGTTCATGTATGGTAAGAGGAAAAGCTATGGCAATAATTGCTGAATTTACAGAATCTGATAATGAAATAGATAAAGAAATATTTCAAACTATATTTAAAAAATCTAATACAAATAAACAATTACTTTCATTTCATGACATAAAAGATTCTCTATTTAAGGACATTGATTTATTACCAAGTTCAAATATTTTAATAATTATGTTGATAGAAAGATTAGAAGATGAAAGAGCAATGGTACGACGAAGCTCATTGCAAATCTTGAGAAATTTAATTTTAATGTTTCCATCTTTGATACATGAAGTTTTATCTGTAATAAGTCTTAGATGCAGAGATCCAGTGTTAATAGTGCGACGATTTGCTGTACAAGTTTTATCTCAACTTTTACAAGAATTTCCAAATAATTCTCAACTTTTAAATGAATGGGTACGAACTGTTATGCCACAAATATTTGATATTGAAATTAAGGTACAAGAAAAAGTGCTAGAATATTTAGAAAGTCTATTATTAAATAAAATACAAAATACTTCTATAAGTATTGATAACACAGACAATAATTTGCCATGGAAAATTTTAAATACTATAATTAAAATGAAAATGAGAAAACATTTATCAAAAGCTTGCAATTTATGGATTAAGAATGGTGTTGTTACCAATTCTATAATAAACAATATACAATCTCATATTGGAACAAATAATAACATAGAAGCTTGGGTCTTCTTAGTTGCATTGGCTGAAAATACCAATTTACCAAATATGAACACATATTTTTCAAATTATGAAGAAATTTTTGTAGAAAATAATTTTTGCACAAGTTTAGTTCTACAAGCTTTAAGATATTCTTGGAAATCATTAAATTATGAAATTTTAAAACATCTTCATATTTATTTATATGAATGCTTACAACAATTTAAAATTAATTTTGGATTAATTAGCATTTGTTTAGATATTATACATAATATAATTCACTATTTAAATCCTGACAAAAATAATAATTTGCTAGAAACAAATATGTTAAATCTCATAAAACTTTCAGAAGTAGAAATTGCAAAAATTTTTGAAAGTGAAGATCAAGCTATTGAGGCAGCACCTAATTATTTAAAAGCTATGTTTACATTAGGACATGCAGCAATTTTATGTAGCTGCAAAATTTCACCATTGTCATTACGAATTTTACAAGGAATATTATTAGAATGGGATATATTACCAGAAATAATAAAAAAAATAGAACAATTGCAAGCTTCAGCAGTTACTATTCTAGGACAACAATCAATGAGAGATCGTGAAATTGCAAAGGAAGTAGTCCCAATATTTGGTAAATTAATGAGACAAGAAATAAATTTAAATTCGCTTGTCCAAATTCCTGTAAGAATAAATGCTGCAAAAGCTTTAGCTGATATTTGTATTAGATTCACTGCTTTAGTTGAACCATATTTACCAGATATGTGTGTAAGTATGAAGGATTCAAATCCACAAGTGCGTGAAGCTATCATGGTGATATTTATTCAATTACTTTTGGAAGATTATATAAAAGTTAAGGGTCCTTTTTTTTTTCATATATTAACAATGTTATCAGATTCTGATGAGATGATACGTGAATTAACTATTTTTCTTATAGAAGAACGTCTTTTAACAAAAAATAAATCTTTAATATCACAACAATTTTTACAGAGTATATATCATTATAATAATTATCAATCTCAGCATAAAGTTTATCATCTTAAACTCTGTGAAAAAGAAAAAAAAATTTTAACACTTCCTGGAAGAAAGAATGAAAAAAAACGAAAAGCAATTTACGATTTTATGTTGGATCATTTAGATCCTCCTGGAAAGATAAGATTACTTGTAAAAGTAACTAGTCAAATACTTGGTGGGACTTGTGTTGATTTAATTGACATTAAAAAAGAAGAAGGAGCATGTGTTTTAAAAGATGCATTATATATAATTAGCAACAATCATTTACGTCCATCATCATTTAATAAACAAAATGATGATGATCAAGGTGAAAGTGAAGAATATACAGTTCAAACAATTACTTCAACTTCTAATGCAATTAGCATTATTATTGAAGGAATAAAAAAACATGGCTTAGAAGTTCTATTACCTATCTTAATAAAGCTTAGAATGAAATTGTCTATTCTAAAATCACCATTAGAAAATGATGTAAAAAAGATTTTAATTAAAACATATTCTGAATATAACAAAGATCAACTAGCAAACATATTAAGTGAATATCCTAAACTGGAAAAAGAAGTGGAACAATTTAAAAAGTATGTACAAGTTTGTTTAGTAATGTATATATTATTATTCATTAAATAAATATATTTCAGACAAATAGAAGATATTAGACTTGATGATGACAATTTTACTGAAGAAGAGATCTCTCCATCAGAAATGAATAATCAGAGTGCATCTAACAAAAATTTAAATTTAAGAAGTAATTTATATCCTAAAGTTGTATTGCAACGTCTTTCACTTTCTGATTTGTTAAATTCTAGAAGTACATCGGTAAATTCTTTTTCACCAATTAGTATTTCAAATGGTTATAATTCTCCAATATGTTCAAATCCAATTTTATATTCACCTTCTCAACCTGGTCCTAGTACAAGCACACCCAAATCATTTAAACATTCTGATTTTGATATAGATAATCATGCCTCAAAAGTTAGAAGACTTTCTAGTTTTTTTCAAAATGAAAATATATTAACTAATATTGATCATAAAATAAAAAAAAGAAATATTTTTCAAATTCAAGATGATAGTGAGTCTGATTAGAATATGTAAAACAAATTATTTTTGTTTTTTATTTTTATTTATGATGCAATATATAGAAATATAAAAAAAAATATACCTACCTCTTAATTTTTGTTGAATACGAAATGACGTTTGTGAAATAGTATACATTCGATTTTCCAATTCTTTTTGTATATCTAAAATATATAAATTATTAATTATCAGATAAGCACAACATTTGGTACTTTGATCTTACCTTTATTAGTATATGACAAAACATTATTATGCAAATTCCTTATAATAGCAGTATTTTCAGCAATAAGTTGAATTAAATCTCGAATTCCTTCAACCTATGTATTAACATTATTTTATATCTATTGCTAATATAAAAATCTGTGATATTTAGATGATGACTTAAATATTCATATACATGTACATACATACTTTATCTAATACTTCCTTCAATTTTTTATTTTGGTAAATTTGAATATGTACATCTTGTAAAAATCCTTTACCAAATGTAGTGCTATTATTTTGATACTAAAAAGATAAGAAAGGAAAAAAACATTATATTATATATAATTTTTTCAACAGAAAAATAATAATATTCAAATTTCATATGAAATATAATTATTTTTAAATATTTACTATAATAGGTTTTATTATTGATATAATATTTCATGTGTATTTTATTTACTGTAATGACATGATATAAATGATAATTTGAATTTATTAAATAATGAATAATGATTAAATACTAACAGCACGTAATTCCGGCATTCGATCACGAACCATGATAGTTATTGCTTGAAAATCAGCGTATAACTGATAATTTCGTGAAAACATATAAAATTTATTTTCTGTTATCTATCTTATCAGTAGAGATAATTGATAAAATTCATTATAACGTTGACATTATTATTTATAATCCGTTGCATATAATTTATAAAAATAGTTAAAAATATTTGTATATTGTCTTATTCTTTGAACAATTTGACTCACTTCACAGTTATACTGTAATACTTGAAAGATATTTTGCATTTGAAATGAAATAGGAAATAAGCACTTAACATCTGGATACAAGGACAGCTTTGAAATGAATTGCAAACCTTTGACTTGTTCTTTCATACATTTTTTTTTATATTTGTAACAATAATAACAATGATTTTATAACATTTCATTTTTTAAAATAAAACTATTTTATTTTGTTTTTCCTAATTTTTTTCGACATAAAAAATATTTTTATTTAAATTTAAAGAAAAATTATTAAATTTATATTATTATTAATTAATATTAAATTTATTCATTTAATAATATAACAAACCGGTTATTACTGGTCAATAGAATTTATTACCCAAAAATATATTACAAATAAATATTTTATATTTAACTATGATTTGATTATAATAAAACAAGTAAAATATAGACAAAATCGAAATTCTGTGATATTAAATAAATAAAAAAAATTTAATATTTATATGATATCATATTAACATGTTATAGAGTAAAGTTAACACTTATGGCAAATTTTGTATGTTATTATATAATTTCCATATTACATTCTTTATGTTTAGTTTTTCAATAAATTGTTATAAATAAATATAATACTTTGGGAAAACAATAAATGTATTTATTATATTATGAAGTAACATTAAATAGCAATTATAAATATATTTCATTATATTATTTATTCGTAAATAAAATATTTTAATATCACCATAGAGAACATAAAATATATTTCTTTCTTTTTTCTGTGCGTATCGCATTAACATTAATATAATATATAAATAAATCAACAAAAAGAAATAGATTTAGTACTAAAAAATTATTAAATTTTACTCTTTTTCAAAACAAATCAATCAGTCTTAACTGTCAATTAGAACAAAATAATTATATAATTTGAAGGTACATTTATATTACATTTATATAACGAGTTCAGTATTAACAAGATATATATTCCTAATATATCTAATGCAAAATCAACTCTGTTGATCTTGTCTCCGAGATGTCGTTTACATTAAAAGATGTTTTTAAAAGATGTTTCGACATTGTAATATATTTACATAAAAAAAAAATACGTTAAAATATATTTCATCTAAATTTAGATAGGATATGTTTTATACATATCTAAATATACATACATTAAAAATAATAATTTTAAAAAAATGACGGAATTTTAAACCACAATCCTGTGATTTTAGTATAAATCAATATCTCATTTACTTTTTTAGTCTTGTTCATCGCTATGCGATATACGATAAAAATTCATTTATTATTTGTTTATATTTAATTATTTCATATGTAAACTGTTTCTAAAGTATACAAATTAATATATATATATATAATATTTATAAATATTATTAATATTATATTATTTATATTATTAATATTTATAATATATAATATATATATATTTATTTATCTATTTTTTTTTAGAAATACTGATTTCTTTCATTGATCTACATTTTTTTTTTATTTTTTCATTTTAATTTTTATTAGAATAGATAAACATGTATTTTGCTAAGATGTTCCTGTGCGCGTTCTAATTTTATCTTTTAAATAATTGGCCACTTGTGTTTGTGAATGTCTAATAGCTAATTGAAGAGGCGTGATACCTTCTTGATTTACGAGTAAAGGATCTGCTCCTGCACCTACTAGTTGTCTTGTAACAGTCATTTGTCCCGTTAATGCTGCCGCATGCAATGCACTTTCACCATTCTAAAAAAAATTTTTTATGAAATTTAAATGAAAATTATGGAAAAAGAAATTACAAAAAATATTTCAAATATTATTATGTACATCAATATTTAATATACAATTGATATATTATATTTTAAAATATAAATATATTTTTTATATTTGTTTGTAAACGATTTAAATAATATTTAAATAATTTCTTAACATTATTAACAATAATTTTATTGACTTTCAGTAGTTATTATATTATTTTTATATTTTTTTTAGAATTTAAAGTTTTAATTTAAGAGAAATACTTTTACTTACTGGAAGAATACCAAGAGATGGACGGTACTTGAGTAGCTCACCTACAACAGCGGCATGGCCCTTATGAGCCGCCTTAAATAATGGAGTCGCGCCATCCTATAAAAAAAAAAAAAAATACTCAGACTAGCTATTCTTTTGAAAAGTCGATCCTAACTTCCTCTCTTTGTACGATTATTCTCGACTTACATGTCTGGTGGCATCGACCTTCGCACCAGCTTTCAAAAGCCTCCTCACGACATGATCGTGTCCCATTTGCGCTCCTATCCATAAAGGCGTGGCACCATCGGTTCTTGCTGCATCCGTTTTTGCTCCGTGCTCCAAAAGAACTTCTAAGATACGCACGTGACCATTTTGAGCAGCAATAAATAACGCTGTGGCACCATCCTATAGAGTTTTTATAACTTTTAATTTAATATTTTTTAATCACATGTAAGAATAATTTTTTTAAATTATTAAGCAAGTATAATATTTATCATAAAATTTGAATTATCTCACCTTCATGTAAGCATTCGGATTGGCGCCTCTTTCAATCAAACCTTCTACAACATCTAGGTGACCGCACTGGCACGCGACGAAAAGTGGGGTACCGCCATCCTGCAATTGCAACCAGAAATTGTCGATCGTTTCAATTTCACCTGGTTACACGATACCTTTTATTTTATTCCAACTTACTATGCTACAAGAATCGACGATAGCACCTTGTTCTAATAGAAGACTGGCGATATCCATATAACCACCTTGAGCGGCGAAAAATAATGCTGTAGTACCTGTCTAAAAATAAAAAATAAAGTATAAAATATTTTAATGGACCAAGAAAATTGTATGAAGTGCCAAAAAATTTTTTAGATTTTATGATATGGAAAAAAAAATGATTATCTCCTAAAAAATTATTATACTATTTTTATAAATATATATATAATAGAAAAGAATACAAAACTAATAAATACTTTCGTCTGTGTTTCATATTAATTAAAAATAAAAAAATCGGCTACAGAAATCACGAAAGAAGAAGATATAAAATATAAATTTAGCTTCTTTCTTAAGAGGAAGTGATATTGTTTTTAATTCTTAAAATATTTAAAATATCGATTAAAAAGAGAATGATAATTTCTCAAAAAATATATCGATATAATTATTAAAAAAAAAGAGAAAGTAAAAGATATAAAAGAAGCAATAAAAATAATTTGTTTCGAAAATAATAGAATTATATATATTTAAGATGAATATTAATATATTAAAAAATTTAAACTAACATTTTATTATAAAATATAAGAAAGAAAAAGCATAAAAAAGAAAAACTTAAAATGATTATTTTAAATATTGAATATTAAATATTGTCGAATAATTAATAATCATTCATCTATTTAAATGTCACATTCTTCTTAAATTCCATAATCATTTATTTGAATGTTTTATGAATTTAACATTATAATTTTAGTGTCATTTATATTTCAACCTGTTATAAAATTCAAACTGAATTACAATTATCGAAGAAAATTTATTCTATAACATCTTGCAGATAATTGACAGTAAGAACGACATCCTGTCGCCTTTGTGGCGACATAGTACCTATTATAATATGTCAAAGATATCCTTTTGTGTCTGTGAAGAATCAATACTTTATATGTAGTTTACTTAATGTCTCGAGAAAGAATTGATGTATTATCATTTGAACTCTTTCCTCATTATAATAGAATATTTCGATTATTGTGATGTAAAATTCCAACATCGTAATAGTTTACAATGAGTGAAGTATAAATGGTATGAATACATCAATTATAAATGTAAAATATTATTGATAGAATATTATAGTTCTAACATTATGATTCTAATTGTACAAGTTCAATAAGTTCTAGACAATTGATTGATTTAAGTATAAATAACATTCAATATTAGTCTTTTCAATGTTAAATTTTATTGAAACCTATAATGAATCGGATTCCAAGTAATTGAATAAAAAGAGAGCGATTTCGAATTGAATATCTATCCATCGGTAAAGGAGAGAAAGTACTGGTGTGTGTTTCGAATATTCACGAAAGGAATAACGTATGTCCAGGCCAATGCAAGTCAAACCTGTTCAAGTATCAACTATATATGTACTTTCACTGATATTTGTTTCAAAGCATTGATGATCAGTTTAAAAAAAAAACTATCCCAATTCATTTGAATCGAGCTGTGCTTTTTTTATAGAATGAATAGTTTATTTATTATCGATAGAAATTATTAGAGTGTTCTCTAGTGCATATATATGTATGTTTCGTAGAGCTCCGATGTTTCTTCAACCATATCAAGCTGGGAGATACAATACCTATCCATTACAAACCGCAGAAATTCTATAATGACGACCAACCTGTCTATCTAGTCACAATAATAGATTCCATCGTGATCGAATATATTTTTTTTCATTCAACTTATATCGTTTTCAAAATTATACGGTATAAAAGACTCTTTCTTTTCAATAATTTATGACTGAATTGAAAATTCTTATAGTAATAATCTCTTGATAAATATTTAAAAAACTAAAAAAACAATTTTAATTACGATTAATTATCACACATTAATTTAAAAAATTTTGAATATATAATTCGATGAATCGAGAATCAATGATTTGCAAGAAATATGACAAAAATAGACGATAATTTTATGAAACAAATTCTGATATATGTCGCGAATATGAAGTGGAACGACATAAGTTATTTTCAGTTTCCTCTTCTCTTAGTTTAATTAATTTGTTGGATCGTGGACAAACATGGTAATTAGAGACAAATGGTGCACGGTACCTGTAGTGTTCTCACTCTGGTCCCCACTAAATGATCGTATCAATTAATGCTTACCGTTCAAAACGGAGAGGATGCTCGGATGGATGACGACCATCGTCGATTTATAATGAACTTGTTACTTCCTGTGAGCAATCTGCTTTCCAGCATACGCTATTTTAACGTTTTATGCGATATAATACGCTTTCGTGTGTTACGAGAATTGTTTATTTGAAATTCTTATGAAACTTCTTAGTAAAGTTTGGAAAATTTGTATCAGATCAATACTATGAAATCCTGAAACTGTTTTTTTACAAAGTAAAATATATTGTTTTCTTATTAATATTTTATTTTTACCGTAATTGTATATGTAAATAAATACCTGGAATTGAACATTTTCCATTTTTTTTTATAAAAATTTGCCAGTTTCTTGAACAATAAAAACGTAATATACCAATTTAATGTTACTATTTATGATTCAAGCATGACATAGGCATTTAAAGTAATACAAATAAGATAAGATTTCGATAAGTCAGATAATAGATAGAAGGTTTTACTTTCGAAAAATGTTCTTAAACTGAAACTTAAATTAAGAAAAAGATATTTAAAAACTGTAAATGAAGTATATAATATATACTTATAATAAATCTAATTAAATTATTATTTAAAAATAAAAATATACGCAGAAGATTTAATGAAGAATTAATGAATACGATATTTGAATAACAAGACAATATTGGTAATTATGAAAAGATTTGTTTCAATCGGTGGAAAGTCTGTTTCTTAAACGAGGCCAAATTTAAGGGATTAGTGTGTCACGAACGCCCACGCACGATTTTCAAGCTGATACCAGCAATTTGTGCAGAAACCGCGTTTAGACGGTTTGCGCTCCACGTGAGTTCTACGTGGCCGATTCCATATTATAGCAGATATTGCTATTGAAATGCATTAGAAACACGCGAACCTGCGTATACTGCGATGCAACCTAACATGCTTCGCTTCAGCAACCTTGAATATGCTTACCGACAAATATACATATTTAAAACGTTATAAACATATATTTTATATACAGGTATTTTATGTGCCAACTAGACTATTTAAGAGGCGAAATATTCAACTTCGTCGTATTCAGGTCGCGCTTTTTAGAAACTATAAAATAAATATATCTAATTGGCCGACGTTAATGAATTCACGTTTAGGCTTTCGATGCAAATAGAAATTTTCTCGTTGTTTCGATTCACTTTTGCTGATTCTTATTATATTATTTTTATTTCTTAGACATTGTTAATTGTTTATGATGAGAAGAAATCATTTGATTTATTCGAAAATTGTATTTCATATGATTGTTATCCATTTATCATCGCATTTTTGGAATACTATTCATTTTAAAATGCATCAGCATGATTAAGAAGAATACTTTTCACGAATCATGGCATTTAATTAAAAAATAATATTATTTTTTAACATAGAAAACAAAATCACGGTATTTGTTGAATTTGAAAGAAGGATACGTTCTCTAATCTCTTAATATGAATTAGAAACTCGCCTATCGACCACATAATCGACTTACGATTGAAGAAACAAGCAAAACAGTTCGTGATTAATTGCATCTTTCTCGCATTTATTATTCTATCATTATATTCTACTTTTCTTTTATTTTTCTCTCTTCTTTCAATAATTAGAATTGATTAAGAATTTATTTACATCGTGAATAAAGCGATAATAGTTTCAAAAATAACTATTAACAAAGTTCAAATTGCTATCAATAAAAATAATTTTAAAAATCGAGTTGTGATGATTGTGCATATTTAATCTCTACAATATCATATTTAGTTTCAAAAATTTTTTTTATTTTTTCTTATTTTGATATTGTTTTTTTTTTATTTATTCATTTATTTTTTATTTATTCATTATTCATTTTATACCTAAAAAAAAATAGTGAATGTAATTTAAATATTATATAAAAATTATATATTAATTATTATATAAAATTATCTTTAATGAATCACATATCAGATTTTTTAATTGAAAGCTAAGCAGATATTTTATAACCGAAAATCGCAACATGATCCCGTATTTTATCGAATTTGCATACAATACAGAGATTCTTGATGGTACCTAAGAGTATACGTGAGTATTCAGCGATAAATCGTTACGAGCCATTTAAAAAAAGCCACTCGACTGCTTCCTGGTGCCTCATGTTACATGTATACAAGCAACAAGCTTTTTATGTCGCACAGACTTTTCGAATCCTATGAATAGATCAAAAATTATGTTTTCTATTTTGGAAAACTTAGCAAAAGAACTATAGGCATCATTTTTTCTTCGTAATGTAACTTCATAATCAACAAGAACATAAAGATTCATTATCGGATACAAATAGAGCACGACATCATCAGTACAATATAGATCAAGTTAAAAATAGAAATTATCGAAGAATAATCAAATATTATCAAAGATATCTTTACCTTAATTGAGATTATTCAAGTATTATTGAAACTGTTTATATGATAAATATAATGGCATATTTGTAAAAAACATAGTCCTTTGGAATATTTCGTATATTTCCTTAAAATCATAAGAAAATTATAATTAAATTAAAGAAAATATACAACAAAAGACTAACTTTTAGCTATCATAAGAAGTATTTCCCTTCAATGGGTAACGGGGTTGCCAGGACGCGCACGTTCAACGGATTTCATTCATTCTTAGTTCATTCATGGGCCAGCTACGTGTACTCAGGACTTACCAGCCGTCTGGCATTAGGATCCGCCCCTTGTTGTAGCAATTCGGTGACCGCTTCGATATGGCCTCCAGCAGCGGCTAATATTAAAGGCGTCGTGCCATCCTAAAAATGAATGAAATAATCAATGATTTGCTAATAAAGATGATAATCAATGAAATCAATGAAAAATATTTTTTTCGATTTCTATCAAATTTTTTATTAAAAAGTTTAAACAAATTTTATTTAATTGATTATAAATTGATTGGCATGCATATTTCAATATGATCTCAATAATGAAAATCCCTCTGAATTACTTTCTAATTGATTTAAACGGACCTTGCAATTACTCACATAAATCAATAAACAAACACATATCATTAAACAGACAATTAAGATTCATAAATTTATCGTGTAATTTCAATCACTTATGCTTGACATTTGATACAGTTTCTACTTTCTATTATATTCCTGTATTATCGAATCACGTATCATTAATTGATAATTTACTATAATAACGACGATTGTTGTTCCTCAATTGATGTAACGACCAGTTAAATAGTCCAGACTTTAATGCTATGTTTAATTTAACTGATTGTTTGCAAATTAGTAAAAAAAAAAAAAAACGATAGCACAACTCGCCATGACATTTAAAAGAAGGTTAATATAAACTATATCTATTTTGACTACATTCCAAATTCTATATAATGAAGATAAATTTGATCATGTGCCAAAATAGAACGAATATCTATACGTGATCTAGTAAATTAGATGAGAAATAATGTTACTATTTACTCTTTCAATGACATATAGTGATTTGCATACTGAACCGATTGACCCAACGACAGATAGTCGCCTGATAATAGTAACTGATTTCTTATTTGTTTAATCTATCGTACGATATATCGTATCGAACGAATAATTTTTCCAATTTACCTTATCTTTGCAATCTACATGAACACGACCAGAATCTAAAAGAACTCGAAGACGTTTTGCATCTCCACGTGCCGCTGCCAGATGTAATTCCACATCCCAAGGTGATTCTTTCTATATAATAAAGAAAGGAAAACAAATATTTTAAAATTAAAGCAATTCATGAAATATTGATTTGTTTTCCTAATTTTTTTAGTAATCTATTTTTTCTTAATAATTTTTACAGACCCCAAATAATGATATCGATATGTATCGATACTTCGATGTATATATGTATATATCGATCTTCAATAATACAATCGATTAAATAATCATAATCAAGAGAGGTAAATGAACTATGAATTTATTCGACTGTAACTGAAATCGCATTATACGAAACTATGCAGTCTTTCACAATTTCTCTTGCTTTTCTTGTGAAACTTACAAATTTTTTAATATTTTTATAACATATAAATTTTTCAAATATTGTTTTAATTAACACTTTTAATATAATAAATTGAAATTAAATAATTATTATACATATATTTATCGTATACATAATGAAATTACGAAATGTGTAAATTCATAATTAAAATATAAATCGATGTTTTAATAGATATATAACATATATAACATATTTAAATAATTTTTTTATGCGATGTATATATCATCAGAAAACTTATCAGAGTGTAATATTATGTTTTTTTTAAATAATTTGTTTTCTTATGTTAAGTACATCAATACATTTTTTACGATTTCAATCCATTACTATAGTCATAAATACTTAAAATTATTATTCATTTATATGTATAATAATTATATGTATAATAATATTAAAATAAATTAAAAGATAAAGGCGATAATAGTTGTAATCATGCATATAATCAATGTAAAATAATGTAATTTATTATACTGTCAAGAAATGACATCAGTTCTCCGTAAATTTATTCTGATCTCATCTAGTTTTACGTTTCTAAATGCATACATATTACATAAAAGAGTATGATCAAAGTTATTCTCTGTCTATCACTATGTGCATATTTTAATAATAAATGAATATATAAATAATCATAAGAAAGATTATAATTATATTTTTTTACATTGTTTTTATGAGAATATATATTTTTTATTTTAAGCATAAATTTTAAATATAAATTTTGAAATTCAATATTAAATTAAAATTAAGTTTAAATTATAATTAAAATTGTTTATTTATTTATTTTTTATAAATAAAATAAAAATTTATTATATAAATTATTAAAAAAATTAATATTTTAAAAATTAAGTTAAAATTCGTTAAAAAAATTCTTTATTTACATTTTAAAATGCAATATTTCATTCAAAACATATCCAAATTGAATGTATATGTTATGTTGTATAATGGAATTTTAATGAAAAAAAAAACTTACCTTCATAGACATGTCGATGAGCACGTGTAACAAGAACGTGCGATTAATGTTTTATTGTTTTTAACAAAAAAATGAATAAGTGCACTTAACATTAATATTGTAATTGCATCGTAATGCATCAAGTATACTTTCGATTACATATTATATATTAACTTTACTTCTAATATACATGTAATAAATAAAACATGTTTTAACATTGGACACACTTTCGTATCACAGTTTATTTAAACGCGTAAGAGAACATTAACACACTTCTCATGTTTACGAAGGCACATCATAAGAGCATCATGATTTACCGGATGACTTCAAGTCACCGAATGTCCGATGGAACTGTTTGACAGTAATATAGGCAGAGAATGTTTCTTTTAATATCCGCTTGGTGGTGTTACCTGTCATAAAATTGTAACGGACACTATACTATCACAGTATATATATATATATGTATTTATAGAGTTTTATATATACTATATATTATAATATATAAATACAATATGATGTAGGAAATTTCAAAATAATTAAAGATAATAATAAAAAATAAATTTTATTATAAAAACATAGGTTATTATTGAATTTATAATGTATTATTAATAATTTTATATTTTTTCTTATTTCTTTTTATAAAATTATTTAATTTCGTAGAAAAAATTTTTGATTTGGCGCGCGCTAGTGTTTCTATTGTCCAATCAAATTGGATAAAAATTCAATATACGTCACATAATTCGTAAAAACCCTAAAAACGCTTAACTTAATATGCATAAAATTTTTGAATAAATGAATTTTGATAGTTAATTTCAAAATCTATGAAAAGAATTCAAAATTTTTAATATCTCAAACTAAAATATATTCGAAGCTATGAAATTAATATCTATTAATAAATATTTAAATTGATAGAAATATATAGAAATTTATTCTCTATGTTGGTGAACTTGATTTCGTTTTATGATATTCACACTATCATAAAAGTTCTTTTCCGTAGGAAGCCATTTCACGGTGCTCTTTTAGTAAGTAAAAATAAGAATTTATTTTAATTTATAATTTCATAATATTATATTTTTTTACACAAAAATGTAATTTCATATAAATTTTATTGTAGATATAAAAATGGAAAACGATAACGGAGTACTTGTTGACTTATACATCCCAAGAAAGTGGTAAATAATACACGTGGATTGTTATTTTTTATGATATAGAAATAATGTATTTAAATAAAAATTGTAAATATAACTGAAAAAAGAATTAAAAATTTAAATAAATTATAATAAATCATATATTTTATAGTTCATCAAGTAATCGTATTATACATGCTAAAGATCATGCATCTATTCAATTAAGTATTGCTGATGTTGATCCTGAAACTGGACGCATGAGTGATTCTCAAAAAATGTATGCAATTTGTGGAGCTATACGCCGAATGGTACGTTTTTTAAATTTTTTTTAAATTTTATTTAATTTTTAATTTTTTATTATTTATTTATTTTTTAGGGTGAATCTGATGATTGTTTGGTAAGACTTGCAAAAAATGATGGTATATTACCAAAAAATTTTTAACATATAATTCTTTTATTCTTTCAATAAAAATATAAAAATTTAAATAATGTGTATTATTGTATTAAACTATTGACTTAAATTATATTTATAAACTTACAAAAGTTTTTTTGTATATATAATTTATTATATGATTTTTGTACATAGAGTTTTATATATGAAATGGATCATTATATACACATATAGAAAGATAATTTTTTAATATTTCATGCTTTTTTTGACGGAACAATTTTTTTTACTAATTCTATTTCAAAAATTTTGTTTGCAATAATTATATAAAAATAAAAATTATTTTAAAAATATAATTGTATGTGTCAAAAAAATATGATTTCAATTGCATTTAACAAAAATTTATAAACATGTTAAAATATATATATCCATTTTAAATTTTATATTATATATATAATGTGTTGAATAATAAGAATTAGTACAAATTTTTAAATACTTTGAAGAATTATCTCATATTTCTTAAGAATGTATATAGTATAAGTATAGTCTCTTAATTTATTATTGGACATTATTATTCTAATCAGTAGCAATCAAAAGTTATAGTTTTTTCATGTATTTTTAAATGTATTGAAATTTTTAGCAGAATTATAAAAACTAAGCAACATTTATTAATTGATAATAAAAATATTTCATAATCTTGTGCATATATTACGATTGGGAAAATATGGAAATTTGTAATTATTCAATATACTTTAATTCCAAAAAACTTCTATATATTAATATTATTTACTGGGAACTTGATTTTTAAGCATAAATATTATTAAAAAATGATGGAACTGATATTTTAGATTTAAAATATTACCCTGAGCATATTCTATTGATGTTATGTTTTTGTTTTTGATCAGTATGATTAATCCATGATTAGGCCAATAAATTACATATAGATTAATATTTTGAAAGATCAATTCTCAATCACATATGCAAAATTTTAATTTCATATAGTAAAAACTAATATAATGTATTACTAGATATCACTAAAAAAAGAATATTATAAGCATAAAGAATTAAATTTTTTTGGTACTTATCAATATTTTGGAATCAATAAAAAATATAATAGTAATATCATATAAAATTTAAATATTACTTGGATTAGTTTAATGAAACATTATATTTTAATCTTTTTTGTAACTACTATTTTGTTACAAAATGTCTTGAGCACTACAAATCTATTTTTTTAACTAAAATTTATACATCTAATTGCAATGAATGCAGAAATTTTCTTAGAAAATAAAATTACTGGTCAATTATTCAAGGCAATCTATGATTTTATAAATTTCATATATATCTTACACTATTTTTATACACAGTTAAGCCTGTGTATCAGACATTTAACACAGGAGTATCTGATAAGGAATGAACGCGATTGAATCTACGATTTTTTAGACTTGCAATCGCTTCTGCAAGATCTGCTCTTTTACTAAAAAAATCAACTATTGCTTGACCTGTTAAGGCAGATGCCAAAAACTGTTCAACACTTATTGTCCAATCTGGACCAGTAGATGCAACTATGTTTGATGGATTTCCATTACGATCATGTGACTGAAAATCGTTATTTATATATAATTTGTAATATATTATGAGATGATTTATGTAATATAAATAATATGTTACCCGTTCCATAATTGAAGATGTTTGTTGAACAGCAATAGCGGCTAGAAGTAAACTATCTTCAGATTCATCTCTACCAACATAAAACTTTTTGCCAACATCGCCTAATTGAAGTAAAAGTGTACCTATATATTAAAAACATTTTTTTTTATTATTTATACAATATGGATTTAAATAGTAATAATATTTTTATACTTGTAGTAACATATAATTTACCTATTGAAGCTATACAATGATAAGTTTCTTGTTCTTCTGGTTGTGCAGGAAACATGTCATAAAGAGTTTTCCATAATGCAATAAAATGTCCTTGTGACATTTTTGGCACAGTTTTAAGATCCAATGGACTATCTTTGGATGCTATCATAGAACGTAAACTACCCATACTTTGAACTTCCCATGATTGATCTCCTTGTTGGCTGGTCAAACTTGTCGAGCGAGATAAAGTACCAATACTAGGTTCTTCTGCTAAACTAACTGGCATTTCCAAAGAAGCAACGCTTTGTTCCATACTATCAAAAAAATCTGTAGCTTCAGCTGCTACTTCAGCACCATCTGATATTAATTATCCAAATAAATATTCTTTTATTATAATATTTTTAAGTATAAAATAATATTTACCAGAATGTGTTGGTGATTCAAAATCAGCTGGTGTAAGTAGTGGTGGTAAGTGTAGAGTATATAAAAGTTTTAATCTTTGTGTTAAATCTGCAGTTGCTGTCATACCAATTGCTTGTACTAATTCCCGAAAGTTCAGTAGACCATCACGATTACGATCCATTAACTGATAGTACAATAGTACTTATGAACATTTTCTGTATTTGCTTGATCTTATTCAATAGAATTAAGATATACATAGGTGTTAATTCTCTAATATTTTTTATCAATTTTCTTTTTTCAGATACAGGTAACTATACTTAAAAAAAAATTACTTTTTAAACTTAATTAACTTACACGGAATAATCGGGCAGCGAGAGATTCAGCTTGACTACATTTTCCCCACGGGGATAAACCACCAAATAATATTCTAAATAATTCAAAATCTATTTTATATGCTTCATAAGGGGGCTGTGTTGGATCATAACGATCAGGTTCAGATTTTCGTTGACTCATTAATTCTTCTCTTACTAAATTTAATAAATCCTAAATAATAATACAATTATTTTTTAAACAGTTTTATATATATATATATTTTTTTAAATATATATAATACCTGTAATTCTTCCATTGTCATATATTTATCAACAATAACACTCCTAATTACATTTTTCTCAATTCCATCTTCTAAACTTTGAACTACCCTCAATCTGTGTTTTAAACGAAGTCTTTCTATTCCACCAATAGTCAAAGATCCATATCTTGAATATGCTTCATATATTAAAGTTTGAACAGATATACTCTAAATTGACGAATATACATAAATGTAAATAGACAGAATTTTTAATGCTTATAAATACAATTTAAATAAAAATATTCTTACTCTATTAGGAGTAGCACTATCAACTGGTCTAGGAAGTATAAGTCCCTCATCATTGTATACACCCCCAAGATAATCTGTTAATAACTGCATTGCTTCACCATCGTCACGGCAATTTAATAATTTATCTTGGTTCCACTCCAGTACTGTCAATGCTATCTGACACAGGAAGAAAGACCTGTTTACTTCAAATTTCTTCTGTACGTAATTTATTCTGTATTTATTAGAAAGAATGTCAATAAAATTCAATATTTTGACTAATAAAAAATAATTAAGGAGCTAAAAATAAAATATATATAATAAAATGTGTTATACCTGGAAAATTACTTTTGCTCCATCATAGAAAAAACAATCCATTATATTTACTGCACTACTTGTTGGCATAACGCTTAAAAATATAGTTAAGAACCATGAAAGTGATATAACTTTAATAAGACCAAGTTCTTGCAATCTAGCATGTAAAGTTGGTAAATGTTCAGCTGCTAATTCTTCTAAAAGACCTTGATCAACAAGAGCACCGACTACTCTTCTATCATAATAATCGGGTAATAATGATTCACATACATTACATAATTGCCAAAATGCAGATTCTTCTGAGCAATAAATTAATAGTACTGAAGCTACTATATTCATGGCTTGACAATAACCTATTTCAAAATAATTAAAATGATAATTTTTTGAAATTTTTATAGCAATAATTACAAATAAAATTTTTACCAATTTGTGGATTTTTCCAAGCATATGCAGAAAGAACTCTTCTTAAAGCACTGATACCAGTATCAGATTGAAATGCTGGGTGTTCAGGTAAAGATCGATGCAAATCTCGTTCTATTTCTTCATTTGCTTGACATGATTTACCTAAAGATTGATCAACTAGTGATTTATATAGTCCTGGATTCATTACCATTTCATTTAAAGCACCTATAAATAAATTGAAATTATATTACATTAATATAATTGTGTGAATAGAATTATATTTATTATATTACCAGAAAAAGTAAGCCAAACTTCTCCTCTAAGAGATTGTGGTACACCTTGAATTATAAGTTTTGCTGTCTCTGTTGTTCTGTACATTGTAATTCCTCTGCCATATTCTGCAAAATGAAGTTCCCATTGTTTTTCTTTAGCTTCTTGTTTTAGTGCTGCTTCATTAGTTAATGGGGCTTTAAATAAAGTCATTAATGGTGGTTGTGGTTTCCAATCATTAACTGATTTAGTTTCTTTGCAATTGCTGTCATTATGTTGTATAATATTTTGAGAAAATACATGATCAATATTCCTATATCAAAATAAAATATATTAATTAAAATATAAATATATTATTAAATTGTAATAAAAATTAATAATATAATGTATTATATTATTATATTATATTATTACATTATATAGTAATATATAATATAATAATATAAAATTGTAAAATTAGTAATATTATGTAAAAACTTACAAATTTGATAATTTAGATCTTGCTAATAATTCAGATATTTTTTGCACAACAAAATCACGATCATGAATCTGAGCAAATAAAAATGAAGATCGAGCAGTTGTCACTAGAATAGATTTATCTATTCCTGTACTGGATGATTGATTTTCAGCAGGTTCAATAAGTCTTACTTCTCTTAATGGTATAACTAAACTTACTAATCCTCTTACCTAAATTGATAAAAATATTAAATGGCATTATTAAGTATAAATTTTTATATAATAAATTTAATTAAATTTTTATATTTAATTATATTTACCCTGCTTTCAAAACAAAGATAATTTTGAGAAAGAAATATTTTTCCCCATACATATCTTTTATTATATGGTGTCCATAATGTTGCATCAATACTGCCATCCAATTTTTCAATACCTGGCAATCTGAATTGTAACCTATAAGCTTCAGAATGTGCTCGTGCATCAAGATCCCTTTTCAAGAAAGATGGTTTTTTAGGTACATTTTTGCTGTAAATATAATTATCATTGTATTAATATATATAAATTTTATTTAAAATTTTCAAATCACCAAATACCTTAATTTGCTTAATAGTTCCCTATCTTCATTAAAACCACTTTTTTCGTCTATAAGTCTAATAAAAATAAAATAATATTAATTTATTAAATGTATTTTTTTATTTTTATTTTGATGTAGTTGATTATACTTGATATAAATAATATTACCTTTTCATAGCAATATTTGTAAGTTGTTCCATTAATGAATATGTTTCAGATTTATGAAGAAACATTGAAAAATAATGCTATAAGAAAAATAAAAAAAAGTTATTTATTATAAAAAATATAATATCTTAAATAATACAATATCTTACAATACAATAACAATATCTTTACCTCTTTACTTTCTCTTGTTACAACTCGTATACTATCTGGAAATAAGATGGAATTAGTTTTACTTAATTCAGTAATATCAGCCCATCTTATAATTAATTTTGTTTCTCTTGCCAAAATATAGGCATAAAAACACATATGATTTATTGATAAATATAACCATCCTTGTCTAGGTAAACGAGATTTCCAATAACTAAAAAAAAATGCAATATATATAAAATTTGTAAGTTTTATTAAAATTTTTAGATATATTTTTAGATTAACAAATACCTGCATGAATAATAATTGACTAATTTATCTTCTTTTGGTATATTAAAAAGTTGATGAAATTTAAAAGATACAGTTTTAAATGATTCTGGATCCTCTTCTGTGAAATAATATAAGTTTTAATTATGTACAAATTTTACTTTTTAATCAATTTCATAATAAACAATTTACCATCTGCAAATTGACAATCTGGTACATTGTTTGCAATAATTGATTGTATTTTACAACAAACAAATTCAGTAATTTCTTCTTCAGTATCAAATGATGTTAAAGTATCCATTAAATTAGAATGAAGCCATTCCCAATCTTGTAAAATTTCTTCATGTGTCAAAGAGCATGCAACTGCTATAAATTAAAAAAAATAAATCAATATATTTATAAGTAAAAATTTCTGTTAAGATATCTTACCCCAATAAACTTCTGATGATGGTGTTTGATGTAATATTCTAAATGGTGGAGGTTTAGTGTCAAAAACACTATCCAATGTTCCTACCAATATAGAAGTAAGACCTTTTGTTTTTCCATGTCCTTTACGACGTTGTAAAACAAAATATACAGTTGCTTGTTCTGTTATCCTATATAATAAAAATAATAAAATAAAATCATTTTTCTTTAAGAAAAAATATAAATTCACTTATTCATTGTAAAACACAATAATTATAATTATATAATATACTATTTATATTTTTATTATATAAAGTTAATATCAAATTTTTTTATATACTAAAAAAAAGATAAGTATAATAATTTAATTGCATAATAATAAATAAAGTATTTTAAAATAAAAAAAATATTTTAAAATAAAAAAACAAATTATAAAAAACATAACAAATATATAAATATAAAGACATAATAAAAATATAAAAAACTTTAGTTAATAAAAACTGTAATTTTTATTTTTGCAATTTATAATATTATAAAACAACATAATTTCGTATATAATATTATACTTATAGAATATTATAATTACAGAAATATACATATCAATGAAATTTTTCACTTTTCATTTATACTTTATTCATAAAGTTTTGAAGGGGAAATTAATATCGTAGATAATTAATAAAATGATTTTAATAGCGCGAATATTTCTTATCATTAATAAACCGTATCTCTTATGTGCAATATATTGTAATTTATATTTTTATACTAAATGATAACATATAGAAAAATATAGCAATAATTTAAAATTCTTGACATATTAGAACTTTAAACATTTCAAGATATTTAAAAATATAATTAATAAATTTTTTTAAGGAATATATTAAATGTAATATCATTAGTTATATTTACGAAGTATAAACAAATAATTTTAATTAAAAAATTTACAAATTAATTAAAACAATAATTATTTATATATATGAATTAATAGTTAATTTTGAATATATTAATTGCTCGAAGATTACTAAAATTCCTAAGTATTTGTCTGTCAGCTGTCTTTGACATACGATGTAAACAGTAATTGTAACAGAACATAGAACATTGTATACACGTATTAATTTACCAAAAAGCATTTGCCAGTAGAACCTCTTGTGGCTTCACCCACATATTGATCACTATTGTTCCAGCACATATGGTACTAACGATACAAATTCAAACACACTTTATCCAAGACACTAGCAAAATTCGTTGCCTGAGTAATAGAAAAAATACTTGCCAAAGATAAACACTAACATGAACTTTATTACAAATCACGTCAGCTGCGTCAATTTTTGCAATTTCGCCATATTCTCGATTCAAAATGTTACTAAGAATTCAATATTTTTGCTTTGGAATGTTTCATTTTTTTAAAAAAATATTTTATAATAGAATATAAATTAAATAAAATTGTTAATAAATATATTATATTGAAAAATATATATGAAATTTAAAAATAATAAATTTTAATATTTTTAAAATAATATTCTCTGGAACTATTTTGATACCATATCATATATATATATATATATATATATATATACATAAAAGTTTGAAAAGCACTTGATAAAATATAATAAATCATAATTTTTATTTTATAATAAATATATTATTATAAAGTAGATGTCGCTACAATTTTTAATTCATGTAAACTCCTGTATGAGATAACTGTAATACACAAGTAAAGTTAGTGTTATACGATTAGGTTACGTCTTTTCGCGAGATTTTTCATTGCAGAGAAAATGGCGTCTCTCGCGGGAGTTCGTATTTTAATAAGAAATACCGGTGCTTTTAGAAATTTGATCACTCGAACGTGTTTACGAAGTGCTATTACACAATTTCAATTAAATGAAAGATTATTTCATTGTAAAAGGCAAAGTATTCTCACAGTTATACCTCAGGTAAATATTACTTTTCTGTGATTTTCGTGAATTCTTTTCAACAGTTCATATATCCTATTTTAAATTACGCATTATGTAATCAAAATAATTCTGTTTTAAGTAAAATAATTAATATAAAAAAATGTAAAATATAGAATTTAAAATATTCTATCGATTTAGTATGTCATGTTTTAATTAAATTGAATATACCTAAAGTAGTAAGTAAAGTCCACTTTTACAGTATAAATTCAGATTTTATTTCATTAATATTATATTTAATTATATTTGTTGCCATGCTTATATAAGAAATCAATACTTTTTAATTATAATTGTAAATTTAATATTAATATTACTTTCTTTTATCATAAATATATATTTTAATATAAAGATTATAATTATGTATTCTATTTAATTATATGTGTAATATATATATAATATTATAAATATTAATAGGTAAATATACAAAATATTCGTACATCCACTTCAAAACCTAAAACTCAAGAACTAGAAGAACGTGTTTTAAATGTGGTCCAAGCTTATGATAAAATAACTGCTGACAAGGTTGTAAAGTTATATATTTTTTACAAACTATTATTTTACAGGGCACACGAGTCAAGCAGGTGCGTCAGTATGGCCATAAGGCACCATTATCACTTGACCTTATTCGCCAGCGTGTACTTTTAGTACTCAATCTCTATGATAAAGTTGATGTTCAGAAGGTATCTATTCACAAGATAATACAACATTAAAGAATACTTGTGAAAGTGTTTTGCAAATATATATTTGAAAAACATTTTCATAAATATTTTTTTTCTTTAATAATTTTCAATGAAAAAAATCTTTAAAGCTTATTAATATTTTATATTTGTAAAACACTTGATAGATAGCTTCTCAGAAAAAGTATGATAGATTAACACTTCGCTTGAATCGTGATGTCTATAATAAATTAATATATTCAATTATTTATTCACTTTTTGTATATATTATTGTATTGTATATATTATCATTAAACATTTGATATCTTGTGCAGTTATCTTTGAACTCTCATTTTATGCAAGATCTGGGTTTGGATTCTTTGGATCATGTAGAAATTATAATGGCTATAGAAGATGAATTTGGTTTTGAAATACCAGATATGGATGCACAGAAGCTTCTACGACCTGCGGATATAGTACGTTACGTTGCCGATAGAGAAGATGTTTACGAATAAATATTCATATAATATAAATCATCTCATTAGTCAAGCTTTTTTATTTTTAAAATATTGTTTAAAAAAAAATTAAATTTTATTTCTTCTGTATATAATATAAATTGTAAAAATAAAGTGTATTGTTAGATCAAATCGTAAATTACGTTCTCCTATATGTATTTATTTATAATATTAAACAAAGAAAATACAATATACTTTTACAATTTACTTTTATCTTATGTTGATATAAACATTCAAGTTATTTCTAAATAAAATATAAAATACCACTATATAACAATAATATGGTGTCGCTACTCTCTAGGCCGACATTACGACATCTCAGATCTTTTTATTTGATTCAATCGAACGTGCATGCTAATCGAGTGCAACAACTGAAAAAATGAAGATGGCGGACGGATGTGTATTCTTTAGAAGAAATAGACCTGGAACTACAGCAAAGGTTAATAAAACTTTTAATTTTCTTAAGAATTTATTATTTTCATGTCTTATATACTATCGTTCAATGATAGTTCGATTATACATAATGTACTTACAGAGATATCTGAAAGCGTTTTTAACGTATCTTTCTAAAATTAATTAACGCGTTACAAAAAACTTGTTTACAAATTAATGATTCAAGATATTTATATCATTTTATTTTTGTATATCTTTAATTTATTCTTATTAATTATATCTTTAATTTAATTTTATTAACGTTATAATATTTTTTAAAATTATTCGTTTATATATGTTTTACGTTACATCGTTACATTATAAAAATATAGATATTTTCAGTAATAATAATATAGTATAATAATTATAATGATAAAATATTCATGTAATAAGTGAGTCATATAAATAATATTAATTTCTCATTTCTTATTAAAAATTCTTAATTTAGGAACCTTCTTTGGTTAGAATTTCTGTAGGTGGCCTGATGAACCCTTTGAAGAAATGGACAGCACGCTGGCCGTGCAACAATATATTCAGCAAATGATTAGAAGAGATCCATCTAATGTTGATTTAATATTGAAAATGCCAGAAGCGCAAGATGAAGCAGTATGGAAGTATGAACATTTAAGACAGTTTTGTATGGAACTGAATGGTTTAACAGTAAGACTACAGGCTGAATGTCATCCAGAAACTTGTACTCAAATGACAGCTACTGAACAATGGATATTTCTATGTGCTGCACATAAAACACCTAAAGAATGTCCAGCTATTGATTATACACGACATACACTTGATGGTGCAGCTTGTTTACTTAATAGTAACAAATATTTTCCTAGCAGGTATACATAATATCATATAAAAATTATAGCAATCATACAAATATAATATTTATTTTTTTTATTTTTTCATATTCAATTTCAGAGTTAGTATTAAAGAATCTTCAGTAGCCAAACTTGGATCTGTTAGCAGAAGAGTTTATAGAATTTTCTCTCATGCATATTATCATCATAGAACAATATTTGATGAATTTGAAAATGAGACTTTTTTATGTCGCAGGTAAAATGATTAATTATAAAAATATGATTATAATATTAATATAATAATATAAAATTATTAATTCATTTATTTTGTTTTTTATATTGACCTTTATTCTAGATTTACAGCATTTGTAACAAAATATAATTTAATGTCAAAGGAAAGTTTAATAGTACCAATTATGGAAGAAGAAGGAACAACAGAAAGTGAAGCATAATAGAACTTAAATATTTATATTTACCTGAAATTCGTTGAATGTAATATGAAATCATAAGTAATGATATATTATTGAAATATCTCTTGTAGTTCCAAATGTTACAAGAGTAACAAGAGTATTACAAGAGATTGATAATTTTTGGTAACTTGTGTAGAAATATATTACTAGAATTTCTTGTTATTAATTGAATTAAGATAAAAATCTTTTTGATACAATTTTTTTTCTTTTTTTTTTTTTATAAAAATTCGTTGTATGAAACAATTTGTTATATTTAATAAGCTATATTTGCAGTATTTATTTATTATTAATGTATAAAATGTAGAAGATATAATTAAAATGAACTAGCCATTATTAAATCTTTATAAAGATGAATCTTTTTAAATAAATGTTTTATATCTTCTACAATTTATTATATAAAAATGATTGTATATTATTGAATTTTATATGTATTTATGTATTATTTTAAAGTAACAAAATTATAAAAAAATTTCTTTTGGAAATTCATTTCTAAATACTGTTTCATAAAATAATGTAACAAGAAATTCAAGTTTAGAGTAAAAACATTCAATTTTTTGCATAACATTATATTATATAATATTTTATATTTCTTCCTTCTTAGTATTATAAATTTATATACAAAATATTTAATTTTATTGAAATTGCATATAAAATTTTAAAAAGTTCTTTTATAATATAATTTTGAATGTAACATTAAGTATCAAAATAATTATTTTATATTTGAATAATTTATCATAAAAAAATATACTGTAACAAAAGTCATCAATATGACGTAATTATAATCATCGTAAAATAACCAAATTAAACAAACACTTATATGCATTATTAGTAATGATAATAAATGTTGTAGTGTTCTTATTTATATCATATTTATCTTATGTGGGATTGAAATGTTAAGCTTTCTTCTTCATTAATCGAACTTAACTATCGTATGGTCCGATTAAAAATGTTACATTTTTATTCTCTGTAAAATATTAAACATAAGAAAAATGATACATAACTCTCATATTATTACCGGCACTTAATCTTCAAAAATAAGACTAGAGAATATAAGTAAACATTATTTTTTATATTATTTTTTTTTTAATCTATATTCATTTTTTAAAAATTAATAATTTCATTAATGAAAAAGTTGAAAATGTTCTCTAGTTTTCTTATTAAGAAAAGCAATATCAGTGCCGGAAAATTATCCATATTACTGCCGAGTACATAAGCTCCAAAAAGTACTTTATATTAGTAACTGTTATAAAATTTAAGAAGAGAAAATTGAACATACTTAAAATCTATTGTCTTTCAGTTTATTAATGTATCAATCATGATTTATTCAAAGAAATTTTTGTAAGCTTATACGAATTTGATACCAACAATATATGCTTTTACAAAGAGGAAAGAAAATATTTTGCTTATATAAAAGAAAGAATTGTAAAATATTTTTCTTTTATTTTCACTAATAATGAAAAATATAATCATGCAAAATAAATTTTTTAATAATTTCATTTATTGTTGATAAAATATGATTTTTGCCAATTGTTTATTGCAATTTTTTCTAAAACAAAAAAATATCTTACAACAGAATTTCTGTAGAAGGCACTGTAATTTTCATAATATGTGTTATAAGTCTGCAATGTGCATGTATGCCTATTGTAACATTGTATATATAATTTGTAAATAAAAAATTCATTAGACACGATCAGTTGACAAAATAATCGAGAAAAAAAAATATATCGAGATTATTTCTATACAAATATGCATGTACTGAAGGAATAAACTTTTTACTTAATATAAATATTTATATTATCTTTTTATTATAAATTAAATAAATATGATAAAAATAAAAATTATAATTCTTATAAAATTTAAAAAGATTTGAAAAAATAAAATTTATTGAAATAAATTTTTATTCTTATATTTGAATTATATTTCTATCTTTCTGATAGAATTTTATATAAAATACAATTTAATTTTATTGATCATCGTTTTCTCTTTTTTTATTTTTTTTTGGTGGCGCTTCTGTTTGATGCTCTTTCTTTGATCTTTTTTGACCAGTTCTCAAACCCATAGCTGCAAATTCTTCGGCATCAATACAACTTAAATTATTACCAGTTTCTTCTTTCTTTTCTTTTCCTCCATTTTTTATATCTTCGTTATTTATGAATTGTCCATTATCACCAGGTGCTTGATAACTTAATTTCAATAACAGAAATAAAATAAAAAATATAATAATATATATAATAAAATTAAAAATAAAAGTTTATTACCCAGGTACGGATATATCTTTTACTTCCTTTCCGAGAAAAATATGTATTTCCGGTACATGACGAGTTTCCACATTTGCGTTAGTTTTATTTTCCTCTTTTGATTTCTGCGATCTTCAACATTTTAATTAATAAAGAAATAATGAATTCTATTATATATTTTATATATTATTATAACTTACTCCACATAACGTAATCTAGTGATTTGATGAAGGCCTTCTTGTTTCTTTTTGAAAAGTTCTGCACAGGAAATAGCTTTTCCAATACCATGACCTGCTGCGGTCCAAACAATACAATTATAATTTGCGAATTCTTTTAACGCATATCCAAGAACATTTCTGATTTTTGTACCACTTTTTACCTGGAAAATTTCAATTAAATAACAAATATAATATGAATCTTAGTAATTAATTAGTTAATCTTAGTAAACATTTTGAAATTTACTCGCATTAAAAGGATTTTTTCTGGCAAATTTGGTATAGGAATCTCCGATTCTGTAGATTCAGATTTTAAATTTTTAACCCATTTCTTTTTCTTTGACTTTGATTTACCCATCTAGAAGAAAAATTTTCTATTAATTATTGAATAAATATATTTAATTAAAAAAAATGTCTAAAATGCAATTATAATTTTACAATGATTCTTATGATTTTAAGGATAATTATTAAGGAAAGTTAAATCATGAAAAAAGGAGATCACATCTCTCTGCCAGTAGGTCATGAGTTCGGAGGCATCACTTCTTTGGCATGCCACATTCGGAACCATTCATGGAACTTTGGAATGAACGAATAAGTACAGTCTTGTACATAAATCTTTATCCAGTTTCATTCAATTTTATTTTCTGTCATAGAAATAAAATGTCTATACTTATATTATTTAATATATAATAATTAATCTCAAGCCATCTCAAAGCATATTTATTCTTCGTAAAATATTTGTATGCAAAGATGAGATTAATTATTGAACAATTAAATTTTATTCTTTTAACGAAAACTTTTATAAAATATTATTTATATTTCAAACAAAAAATAAATGTCATTATTGCGAAGAAATATTTTTAAGTTATATCGATACATTCTTGATATTGATAAATTTTTATAATATATATATAATATAATATAATATAATTAAACGAACAAGTTGAGTATTGATCATTTTCATGATAATTGCAATTTTAACAAGTGTGTCATTTTAGAATGAAAATTTTAATTTTAATAAATATATTTATCAATTGATATTCTAATTATTCTAATTATTTCGACTAAACTTAAACAATTTCGCTGCATATTACATTAAAAAAAAATACTGATATACTACATATACAATATAATATATATTGATTGAATAAAAAAATATTTCAATATTTTATAATTTTAAGATATCAAAATTATTCGTTAAAGAATGATATTTATCACGCAACTTAATTTACAACAAGTCGCACATTCACAATAATTTTCGTCCTATAACAAAACTAATCGAAAACTAATCGATTATCAGATCGGATCGTCGATTAATATCAATTTCTCTTCGGATATAAAAATGGGGCGTTCATCGAAAATTCGCGTTCGACTATAAGAGAATATAATTTCTGGAATTCCGAAGCAAACTTGGAAAAAGCAGCGGTCTAAGGGATGATTCCCGTATGGAAAGTCCCATCAATATTTTCCAATCAGCATTCGATTGCACGGTACCATCCCTATCCCCTCCCCCCTTCTCTTGGTTGTTCTCGGGGGCAGCCACGGAGGGTGTAAGGGGGTCGCAGGCGTAGGCGTATATGGTGGTGGTATGCGGCATAGCCGGCATAGCGCCGCGACGCCCCGACGCCATATTGCATTATTAAGCACCCCTGTCACTCTCTCCCCCCTGCATTCCAGCATTATGAACGTTTTTATCCCTAAAAGGTCGTCGTTTTGCCTATTTCAAGCGAAACCGGTGCTTTCATCACTGGCTACTAATCAATTCGTTTCGCATTTTCGTACGAACATCCCTATGATTTCTTTCATTTATCCAGTTCCTATTTATCCTATATGAAAATTATTCATGTATGAATCGGTACGAATTTGTTAAGTAAACAGTAACACTTCGCCTTAATCGATTTTGATTAAACATTTAACTGGATTCCTTGAAAGTATCTCTAGTTCTCTACGTCAGAAATTGTTATTTGCTCTATATCGGTTGGAACTAGTGTTACCTATTATACTGCTCGTTCACGTCGGTAGTCGCAGACAGATAGTCACGGATGTCGCATTTGAGTCGTTAAATTACATGTTCGTGTCAGGCAATGTAAAAGAAGGAAATGTAGAAGGAAATAGAAACAAATCATCTATTGTTCGATTTACAATATTGGTGGATCAGTTTCGAATGTTGTCTCTTGTCGGAGTACTCTTATATATTGTTTCCGATTCGTTTTGTTTGATCAAGAAAAGAATTTAATTTCGATCCGATAGGATTCATCATTAAGATTCTTAATGTGTCGTGAGAATATTGCAAAAAGCTTGGCGAGAGAAAGGTCAAGGAGTTCGGACCACTTTTGGTGCACCATCGGAGCTCGATTTCCAGAGGGACGATATTCTGCGTCTGACATCTTTTTAACGATGCCTACGCGCTCTTTTTCCATCGTAATAAACCATCACGTGCTAGGAGCCTGGCTTCCAATTTATTCGAGTGGCCAACCCTTCTATGGCAAAGACGCTCGACGTTTTCACCGCGAATGAACGGAGCGAACCACGTTTCGAGAAGTTTTCCTCCTTCTAACGTGCAGAATTCTGTTCCATCCGTTTCCTCCAACTATTTTATGAATATTTCCAATTCGATCGACCTGGAATCAATTTTATCATCATGAAAAATTTCACCCTTTTCTTATTGTTCGACCTTTTACGAATTCGACCAACTTGCAAATAATGTATTCTTCAACAACGTGTCTATACTTTAGAACTTATCGTTTTACCAAGAAAGTTTACCTTTCTCGCATAGATAATATACATATTACATAAACTATTCATTCGAAAATTATTGATGCGATAGTAAATTATGAAGTATCATTGCTACGACATCAATTTCTGGAAAATTTATCATCATATCCGAGGATATCCGTTTTTAGACATTGATTTCTTGTTGTCTTACTTCTATCTTAGAAGTATTTTCTTCGAATCTCATATCTAATTGAACAACAACAAATATTGCATGTTCAACGGTCAAAAGAATATAAAAAGATACTCAAGAAGAAAGTCATGCAATTATCATCGTTGGTTGAAATCAACTGGAAAACGGCGAACAGCAAAGATCTACAACTTGAACGAAGCAATTTCGATATTGTGACGTGTCTATTTCGATCGTTTTTTGGTTCCGGAAATTGTCTCTCGAATTTTATATAGATCCATCTATCTCTCCTGTTCGTTTTTTTTCGAGGATCCGCGAAGAAGATTTTACGCAAAGACGCGCGTTTGCGCAGGAGTCGAAGAATCCTCGCTCTCTGGATCCTCGATATATCCGAGGTGGTAAGCGAAACTCGGGATTGCTCGGTCGTGGCTCATTCAACGTGCACCGGTTGGACTCTTCGATTTCTTCCATAGTTGTAGCAACAGGTAGGGCGCGTGGGATACCACGAAATTTCGTCAAAGTCATCTCGTTTGTTGTGAGAAAAAGTGAAATTTAAACCAACTTTTCGTACGGTAATTGGGCTAATTTTTAAGTTTATAAATTTCTAACGAAGCTATAGTGCCTGTGCGGGGGAAAACAAATACGATTATGGATTTATTAACTTTCTCGAATTAATTATTTTTGTTCATCGTGTTGCGTTCGACAACTAATATAGGTAATATACGAACGGAAAAAAAAATATTAATAGAATATAGAAATTTGTGATTTGATGTTATTAAGATTAATTGAGAAAGGTATCGAGGGAGATAGAAAGTAGAAGAGACCTGTGATAATTGTGAAAAATAAATCATCGCGTTTAAGGTTTTTTCGAGAATAGAACGGATCATCATGGATATTCAAGAGTTTCGTATGCGTGGTAAGGAGATGGTGGAATATATATGCGAGTTCATGAGCAATATTCACAATCGGAGAGTAACACCGGACGTTGGTCCCGGATATTTGAGACCCCTCCTACCATCGGAAGCACCGCAACAACCTGAGCCTTGGGAGGACATTATGAGGGACGTCGAATCGAAGATTATGCCTGGTGTAAGTGAAAAGGAAAAATTATCTTTCTACATCTTTCTCCTTTAATTCTAAACGATCAAGAGAAAGAAGATAAAGTGTAATAAATTGGATAAAAATAAGAAAAAAAAATATTTATAGATTACTCATTGGCAACATCCGAGATTTCACGCGTATTTCCCAGCCGGAAATTCCTTTCCATCGATTCTTGGTGATATGTTATCGGACGCAATAGGTTGTATAGGATTTTCATGGGTAAGCTTCTTTTTTTTTTTTTTAAAATATTAATTTTCAGAAGATATTCAGAAGATATTTTCATCTAATATACACAAACACACACACACACAAATTCGATCTTCTTGCGAAGATTAGAAACACGAGGTTACAGATTTGACAGATCGATCAAATGTTTGTTCAATCATCTCATAATTTTTCGATATCTTATTTGTTCCAGGCTGCCAGTCCAGCCTGCACCGAGCTCGAGACGATAGTCTGCGATTGGTTCGGTAATTCAATATTAACCCATTAAATGTCGTTTCAATATATATTAAATATCAGAGGACGAGCTATCAACGAGTTTATCTAAATAAATTTCAGGGAAAGCTATTGGTCTACCGACGGATTTCCTTTATTTCAGTCCTGGTAGCAAAGGAGGTGGCGTGATACAAGTAATATTTCTATTTCTGATTATAAAAATTTTATTCAATATAAATACCTTCTATAAATTTAATCACGATAAATGAATTATTAGGGATCAGCTTCAGAGTGTATTTTAGTATGTATGCTAGCAGCGAGGGCGCAAGCAATTGCAAGGTTGAAAGAATCGACTGCACATGCACACTTGGACGAAACTGCTCTTCTTGGAAAGTTGATGGCTTACTGCAGTCGTGAAAGTCACAGCTCCGTCGAAAAGGATGCAATGATTTGTTTCGTGAAACTGAGAATTTTAGAACCTGACGATAAAAGTGTTTTACGTGGTGAAACTTTGCGTCAGGTATAATTTTTTTCTCTCTCTCTCTCATATTATTTCATTTCGTTAAAAATATTTTTTCTTTTTGTACAATATCTTATTTTACTTCGATTAAAACAATTTTACATTCGATCATCGATCATTCTTTTCTATCAAGGCAATCGAAGCTGACACAGCCGAAGGATACATCCCCTTCTTCGTTTCCACCACTTTAGGCACGACTGCTTGTTGCTCCTTCGACAATCTCAAAGAAATCGGTCCAGTTTGTAAAAAATATCCAGGCGTAAGCTGATGGACAATTTTCGAACGATATCCTCGAACATCCTCGATTTCAAAATTGTTCTTTCATCGCTCTTTTTCAGGTGTGGTTGCACGTCGATGCAGCTTACGCGGGTAATTCTTTCATTTGTCCGGAATTGAAGTACCTGATGGCTGGTATCGAGTACGCGGATTCTTTCAACACCAATACGAATAAATTTCTATTGACGAACTTCGATTGTTCCTGTCTATGGGTCCGGGATAGATTCAAATTGACCAGCGCGCTGGTCGTCGATCCTCTTTATCTCCAGCACACTCACGCGGATACAGCTATCGATTACAGGTATTATCGAGATATTCATCGATGTTTAATCCCAAATCAAAGGAAAGAGAATGAATTCACGTAGCTCGTTTCCACTAGGCATTGGAGCATACCCCTTAGCCGACGATTTCGTTCCTTGAAACTGTGGTTCGTGATGAGAAGTTACGGGATATCCGGTTTACAGGCCTACATTCGAAATCACGTGCAACTAGCTAAAAGATTCGAGGCTTTGGTTAGGAAGGATACGAGATTCGAACTTTGTAACGAAGTTGTGGTGAGTGTGTAATCAGACACAGATAAGGTGGGAGACTCTCAGAGAAGTTGGCAAGTTTTTAAATTGTATTAAACCGTTTCAGTTGGGATTGGTCTGTTTCCGCGCGAAAGGTTCCGACAAACTGAATCAGAAACTGCTTAGCACCATCAATGATTCTGGAAAGTTGCACATGGTCCCAGCAAGAGTGAATCAACGGTTCACGATTCGTTTCGCGCTCGCCGCGCCGAATGCCACTGCTTCTGACGTTGGTGAGCCGATCATATTATCTCCATTTATAATGGTACCTTTTGCACGTTCTCATTCCTCAATTTTTTATTTTTATATTTTATAGACACGGCGTGGAGTATTATAACGGATTATCTGGCCGAATTATTAGAGTCCAAGGTAATCCGAAAATTTCTTAATTGGAATTTTATTTCAATTAATATAGATGTTCTTCATAAATATTATTCATACATTTATCTTTTTTTCGTAGGATGTTATGGACGAATTGGCAGATATTCGCGAGAAGAAAAGGAAAGCCACTTTGGAGCAAAGAAGATCGTTCTTCGTTCGAATGGTGTCTGATCCTGCGATTCAACCGGGATTCACGAAGACACCGAACAGGACAGGGGCGAAATTGGATACCCAAGCGACGATCGGTGGTATTGGCTCGAATCCTCATTCCACAACGTAAGAAATGAATATATCCATACCGATGAATTACAGAAATCTTGCAAAATCACTGATTTAGCATGTTTGATGCCAGACGTTCGTGGATATCCTGGCCGCTCGCGTATTTGATGCAGGCGAAAGATGCTGCTGATACCAGTGAATTATCACTTAGGTATTTTTTTTTTAAATATTCTCGATAAAAGAGATTATACATTTAAAAAAATTTTCCTATAATTAGGAGATAGAACGTTGATTCGATATGTTTGGAAAATAATTTCAGATTTCGTCATCTGGACACTATGGTTCGCTTGAAAGCGAGCGGTACCGGAAGTCGTCGCGGTAGCAGCAACGGGTGCAGCCCGGATCCATCGCCATCCGCCTCGCCGTCCCGCGGAAGATCACCAAACGGAAGGGCGTAAAATATCTCGCGTTTATCCCAATTGTCTTTTTCTAAACTTTTCCCCAAAAGGTGTATCTGTAGAAAACGAAGAATTAAAACGATGAACGGACACCGTCGACAAAATCGACAAAAAAAAAGGAATTTAAAAATGACGAAACGAAGAATGGTAGACGATACATCTAAAAATTCTCTTAAAATTGCTCAGCGAACGGAGGAAGACACACTCGAAATCGATCGACGACCCGATTAGATTGTAATCCCATTGCCACCTTTTTGTTTTGTTTCAGTCACTTTTTCGGAATTGTGCGCAAGTAGTTGCAAGATTCGCATTCTCGACTGAAAGAAGCGCTCGATAAATATAAGTACATCTTCTTTACTTGCTTATCGATCTGTTTATATAAGTCTGCTCTCTTTGGATCGCGACAGAGACGCGTTACCACCATGCGGAACACGCTACATATGTAACATATTATTCTATTAAAATGTACTTACATATATGATATATAAAGCGTGCATACATCGACATAGTAAAAAAAAAAAGAAAAAAAAAAAAAAGAAAAAAGAAAAAAAAAATTTCAGAAGTAAAATAATCAACGTCCCAATTATTCACCATCATCTCGAAATGCAATCGTTTTCTGTCGTTTACGGAGATATAATCCGTAAATTGGGCCGAGTAGGGGAAGGAGTTAGAATAAAAAATATGAGACGGAAACTCGTGCCTCGGGAATATCGAAAAAAAGTCATAAAGTGCTGTTCGTTATTCGATCGAAAAGGTTGGGGTCACTGAGGGTGAGCCGATGCACCTGGACCGCCCAGTTTGCTTGAATATCGTTTTTTTTCTTTCTCTCTCTTTCTCTTCCTCCGGCTAAATATGACATTTATTCAATTTCGTTTCGATTCCGTTTTGGTAAAGCTCGTTTGCGCAAACGACGATGTCTCGTTCCGGAAGCAGAAGCGTTGAATACACGATTCTAATCGAATATGTGATCGGCCATTCCCTCTCAAAAAAAAAAAAAAAAGAAAAAGAAAAAATACAACGTCAAGCAGAAATGCGTGAGAAGAGAAGGGCAAATAATCGATAATGTCGATCATTGCCAGAATATTGGTAATTAAAATATACTTGGTAAATTTCATTTTCCCTTGCATACAATGTTGCAAATTAATAGAGAAATTTCCAAGATGAATATTGATCGAATATTGGGAGATAAAGTGTGATTAATGAATATCATAAATATCAAAAATTTCTTTTTTTAATGATAAAGAGAAAAAAAACTTCGACTTTTAAGAATTTCGAGAAGAAAAATTTCGAATAAATAATTTCATCTTTTATTGATTCGATTGTTGATCAGAAATAATCCATAATTTTCTAATCGTTTCGTACACAACGTCTTTCGTATCGATAACTCGTCTCGAGTTTATGTGAGACAAGGAGGAAATGCGCAATGCTCGGCGGAAAAAAGGAGATTGTTGGTGGAATTAATTAATTCGTAGTGGATGGCAATCGTTTCGACACCCTCGATCGAGAAATCCAATTCGAAAACGTCGGACGTGAGCAGATCATGCGTGAAGGTGGCGGCAAAAGAGAAAATGGTGTTCGCCATGTGTCTGCATGTGTGTGTGTGTTACAAAGATTGAGCGGTGACCTGTCACTGTTTCTATGGGATATTGTAAATGTAGGTGAAGAGTAAACGTCTATTTATAAACGGGGGAGGGGGTGAGTTTACTCCCCGTGCATCATCGACAACATGCTGGCTTATTCAAGCAGCGACCCCCTCGATATATCATCATTGATGTCGACCACCCTTCTTGCGAATTTTCGTTCAGATTTTCGGAATCGATCTCGCAATGATCCTTTGCCGGAATGAGAATTGATATTTTTATTTTCAAAGTAATTTTCATGAAGTGATCGATATATGAAAGATTTTTTTTTTATTTAACGAGATATTAAAGTATTATATTAAGATAATGTATAATAAAAAAAATAATAATAAAGAAATAATTAGTAATAGTATCTTTTCGTCTAAAAATTGATTTAAAAATTCAAATATGTTATTTTTGAATTTTGAAGCAAAAGATTTGCAAAAAATTTAAAAGATTTAAGTTTAAGAAGTAATTTAAATGATTACAGTATTTTTAATTGTATTATTATTATATAAATATTATATAAATTATTATATAAATACTTAAATTTAAATAGAAACAATCGATAACAAAAATTAAAAAAATTTATATAAATGTTTTCGATTAACTACTATTATTTATAAATAAAAAAATTTATTTTTGATAAAAATAATAAATAAATGTGAACAAAATTGCAATGTAATTAAATATAATTTTATTTTCTTCTGTTATTAAATAACTTTCTATATTAATTTTCTCGAAAACAAAGATTCCAATAAAAAAAACGTTATATCAAATTTTTTTTTTGATTTTCTCATATAAATATACGAAATTGTATTTTGTGATTAAATAATTTCTTTCAAAGAGTTTTTTAAATTGCTAATTTTTTTTTTTTTAAAGAATAATTTTTGTATCAAAAAGATATAAATATAGTATATGCGTGTGTATGTGATTAAGAAAAAGAATGAATTATCACGTCATACAGAGGGTGGAAAAAAATGTTACTAAATTTAGTTAGTTCATCGGAAGTATGACGAATTTTAAGGGTTTATGAAAAGTTTCGAAGGGGGTGTGATTTTTTTTTGAGCAAGCGTTTGCGTAACAAACGATACGATACGAAACTATAGTGTCGTAATCTATAACGAAACAGGTAAATTATTATTTTTTACGATCACTGAAGCTCCGCCTTAATTTTATCTGCGTGAGGCAGGGATGTACGAAGAGGAGACGCGCATAAAACTGACGGCGCTATGGCAGGTGCTACCAGTCTCAGTTTAAACGCGGGACAAACCTGTTACGCGTTTCCTTCGATGTGGAAGTGTTTTGAAAAAGTTTGAACAACAATTATTTCCAAATAGAAAATACATAGAAAAGTGTATTCGAATATTCAGTTAGATTGATTTTTCCTTTGATAATTGAAAAAAAATGAGAAAACAAATTGGAGCTGTGGAATAATTGCGAAGAAAAGAGAACTCTGTATTATTTAATAAAAGGAAAGAAGTAAAGAAAGATAAAAAGATAAAAAAGAAAAGAAAAATAAAAATAGAAAAGTAAAAAAAAAAAAAAAAAAACAAACGAAAATAAACGAAAAGGTATTTCGTCCCACGTATTTCTTTGCTTGCGAATGACGTTTATTTCATCTGTAATACCGATAAATGGCGCTGAAAAATGTCACGATCAAGCTTTAACCGAGAACGTGCTTAATCAAACATGAGTTTCATTGGCACGTACTAGTCCATCTCTCCTTCGAATTGCATTCCAGTTAGCAATTATCATGAACATCGATGAGTTTCAAGTACGCGGCAAGGAGATGATCGAGTACATTTGCGAATATCTCCGCACGTTGGAAGGAAAGAGGGTGACGGCGAACGTGGACCCAGGCTACTTAAGGCCCCTACTTCCCAAAGAAGCACCAGCGAAAGGGGAATCATGGGATGCTATAATAAGGGACGTCGACAGGAAAATAATGCCCGGGGTGAGTGTCAACTATGTGGACTCGATTATCGATCCCCCCTTTGTTGATTCCGACCTCTTTCGATGTTAATAATATTCGCGAATACGAAAAAAATAGAAGAGAAAAAAACTCATGGTCGTGACAATGCTTACACGTATTTTTATCCATTATCAAAAAAATCATTTTACCTCTCCTATATTATTTCTTTTATGATAATCTGTTAAAATCTGTATAGCGTCAACAATTTTTTTTTTAAAACGAATTCAATGCCGAATAATCAAACTTGAGAACACTGAGAGAACGCCGATGCTTTACAGATCACGCACTGGCAGCATCCACGTTTTCACGCCTACTTTCCCGCGGGCAATTCGTTTCCCTCGATCCTCGGGGACATGCTGTCCGACGCAATCGGGTGCATAGGTTTCTCTTGGGCCGCGAGCCCAGCCTGCACGGAACTGGAAACTATTGTTCTGGATTGGTACGCAAAAGCGATAGACCTTCCACCGGAATTTCTAGCCGAGCACAAAAGTTCGAAAGGCGGTGGAGTGATACAAGGGTCCGCTTCTGAGTGTATTCTAGTCACCATGCTTGCGGCACGAACCCAAGCTATTCGAACTTTGAAGGAGCAAGACCCGAACACCGAAGATTCCGCCTTTTTGCCACGATTGGTCGCTTATTGTTCAACGGAGGCGCATTCCTGCGTAGAAAAAGCGGCGATGATCAGTTTGGTAAAGCTACGAGTCTTGGAACCGGACGAGAAAGGTTCTCTGCGTGGTAAGCGACTGGAATCCGCAATTCGAGAAGACGTGGCAAGTGGTTTAGTGCCATTCTTCGTCTCGACCACTCTTGGCACTACCGGATCCTGTGCGTTCGATAATTTAGTCGAAATCGGACCTGTGTGCAAACTCTACCCTAATATTTGGCTCCACGTGGATGGTGCTTACGCTGGCAATGCGTTCATTTGTCCGGAAATGAGGCCATTTATGTCCGGCATCGAGCATGCGGACTCGTTCAATACTAATCCTAACAAGTGGTTGCTAGTCAATTTTGATTGCTCTTGCCTTTGGGTGCGTGACCGAGTGAAACTCACGTCGGCACTTGTCGTCAATCCGTTGTATCTTCAGCACGCTAGATCCGGTGAATCCATCGACTATCGCCATTGGGGAATACCTTTGAGTAGACGATTCAGAGCACTCAAATTATGGTTCGTGATGAGATCGTATGGAATCACAGGATTACAAAAGTATATAAGAAATCATATTAGGCTGGCAAGACGATTCGAGACTCTAATGAAGAGGGATAAGCGATTCGAGATAACCAATGATGTGAGAGTAGGTTTGGTTTGCTTCAGATTGAAGGAAAGCGATGAGATAAATCAGGAATTATTGGCGAATATCAATGCATCCGGCAGACTTCACATGATTCCGGCTAGAGTGATGGGCAAATATATTTTGAGATTCTGCGTAGTCAAAGAGAATGCCACTGATGATGATATCGATTATGCTATGGATGTGATCGAGCAACATGCGACAGAAGTGATGCTCGCTCATTATGAAGGAACAGAAGATGAGTTCAAAGCGAAAGGACCAAAGAGTCCTGCTGCTTTGGATAAAAAGTTGGTACGAAAATTCAGTTTCACCAGAAGCGTGACGAGGGATGTTTACAAAAGATCCATCTCGAAGTCGAGTCTTCACGATGGTGCTACACCCATTATGGTCGTCGATGATAATTCACAAGTCGATACCATTGAGGAAGACGTTTTTTGCAACAGCAGGTAGACCGCACCTCAGCTCACGGTGCCCAAGAGGAGGGACCAACTGCTATCATTACCGTGAGCTGCTGACGATGATGATCGGTGTAATGTGTTTCAGGTCGTGACGATCCCGATGATGATATCCAGATGATTCATGATTTATGCGATATGCCTCTGAAAATCGGCCGTTCCTGTTTGGAAATCACAACCTGAATATTTCGTTGCTTTTTAGGAAACAATTTAAAAATAAGTTTTTTTTTGAGCTACGTCGATAGGAAAATTTTTTTAATATTCGATAAAATAAATTTCGAATATTTTTGAATTGAGAATGGTCAATGAAGAATATTCGAAGATGTTTCTGATGTAGATATTAGATTTATATTGGCTAAAACGATAATAGATTTTAAAAATTAATAAGAGTTGACAAATCGTTTGAGAATTTGTCTTTCTATACGATTTTATGCAATATAAATGCAACTTATTAGAATTTATTTTCATATGTATTCTGTAACCAACCAATGCAAAAAATTATGTGCTGACGAAAATAATTGTTCATATATGTATACGTAAAAATACCATGTTAGTTTTGCAAATGAAAAATGATATAAGTGCCGCATAAATAGAAGAAAAGTAATTGTACGTAATATAAGTAATTTATCGATTCTTATATAATAATTCATATTAGAGAGAGAGAGAGAGAGAGAGAGAGAGAGAGAGAGAGAGAGAGAGAGAGAGAGAGAGAGAAAGGGAAGAAAAATTAATATGTAACTAGATAGAAATAAGATTCATTGTTAAGTACATCGATTATCTCTTAGGCTATCAATAGTTATAATATCAAATTATTTCATGAACGAATTATGTACGAATATTAAAAAAAAGTTTTTGCTTAGATTATTACAAATTAGATACGAAATAAAGACCTAATATTTACGGTTGAAATTATATTAATTGGTATGATTATAATGTTAGATCATATACACATACCATATATATACACGCGCATATTACATGTAATTTTGAATGTTTTGTAATCCGAATTGTAAGTCGCATTAATATTTCAAATATTTAGATTTTTATCCATTAAAATATAATATAGATTATATAGTAGATTATTTATTTAGTATGTAAATTTAACGTAATAAGATTGAAAATTCATAAAATAACAATTTATTCTATTTTATATTTATTTTATCTGAATTTTTTGATCATACCTGTAGTTCATTAAAATTATTGATTTGTTGATTAAGATGCTTAGCTTTTAAATATTAATAAGCAAGTCTTGATAGCCAATCTCTATTAATAGGATATTATAAAATACTTGAAGGTAATTAAAATAGCCCTGAAGTAAATAATTACAATCATGATTATTAATTTAAACTATAATTATAATCTATTAAAAAAATCATAAAAATTTATTAAAAAATATATTTGGAAAAAGAGAGGTATTTAATGAAAATAATAGTTTCATTTTTAAGAATTATGAAACATTGTTTATATAAGCATATTTTATCTCTAACTTACATAAAAAAATATAAATTACAATTATTTAAATCATTACATTTGTCCACATTGAGATATTGTCACAGGAATTTTTGGTTTATTGTTTGGCCCTGTGGGAACATTTTCTACCTTCCTCATAACTAGAAGTCCATCGATAACTCTTCCAAAAACAACATGCTTACCATCCAAGAAATTACACTTGGCACATGTGATGAAAAATTGACAACCATTAGTATCTTTACCACTATTTGCCATGGATAATAATCCAGGTGAGTCATGTTTTAATGTGAAATTTTCATCAGGAAAGGTTCCGCCACCATAGATGCTTATGACTCCAGTACCGTCACCATTTACAAAATCACCACCCTGGATCATGAAATCCTTAATAACTCTATGAAATATGGCACCTTTAAAACCCAAAGGTACACCGTCTTTTCTATATTCTCCAGTGCAAAATTGCCGAAAATTTTCCGATGTTTTTGGACAAACATCTTCAAAGAGTTCAAAAATCATTCGTCCGATTTCTGTAGTACCCACGGATACATCGAAAAATACTACCGGATTATTTGGATTTCGAAGTTGAGCTTGAATTTGATTCCAAGTGGGCATATTTGTATATTTTGATTACAAAATTAAAAAATTTTTATTTTATTTTATTCTAATATTCTTTATATATAAGTTTATAAAAATGATACAACAACAACATAACCTCTTTGATTCACAAATATTCACATTAATATTTAGAATTAAAAAATTTATTTCCGAAATAAATTCTATTTTAATTTCATGTAAAAATGTTTAAATTAATTTATTTTTACACAATTATAATATACTTTTATCACGTATTCTTTTATATTATATATATAAAATACTTTAGTAATAAATATTTTCCAAACGTTTCCTTCGATCGATTATAAACGTGGGAGAAAGATTTTGTAGTATAGGTTAATATCGAATAAGAAAATTTTAAAAAAATATTATGAATTTTATTAATGTGTTTTAAAGTTGATTTATATTGATATATAATAAAAATCTTTATAGAAATAATACTATTTTCTAATAAATAAAATTTAACATATAATAAAATTTTTTTTCTTATTTTTTTAAACATATTAATACTTACTTTTTTTGTCTTTAAAATTTAATGTAGAATTATTGAAATCACATAACACACATTACTTAATGATACAAAATATAATTGTAAATTACGATTGTTTATTTCATAAAATAACGCGCACTCGTATTTCGTTCCGGCAACAACACGTGACAAACGTAATCTTTAACTATATTAACAAAGTATGCAGTAATATAAACATGAAAAATGAAGGAAAAATTTAATATTAAAGAAAAGTATTTTAATATAAAATGAATGTAGAAAATAAAATGTACTTTATTTTCTCATTGCACTTCACATTCTACATTTTAAATATCATTTTATCCAATTATAATTTACGTATTGTAAAATGATACATGAATTCAAGATTAAATAATTATTAAAAGCAGATTTATATAATTCTAAGATTATTTTTTATAAAGAATTTTATAATTTTACATCTTTAAGAAAAAATTCATGAGTAATGTGCTTCATTTATTACATAAATCTTTATCTATATTTTATTTTAAAAGATGTACATTATTTCACCATATATATAGTGTATGACCTAAATGTGTAAAAGCATTTCAGTGAAACAAAAACAAATTAATTAAAAATATATAAATATCATTGAAATTCCCTGTTTTTTTTTATACAGTGCATTTGTAAGACACATAGAAAATTGGTGCGTTTACTACTACTATTGGAAACAATATTTAAATAGTTATATAATATTTAACATTTCTTTTCTTTAAGAACATAAGAAATGTTTGAATTTGTTATTTTCTACATAGCCACATTAATAGCATAAGAATATCACAAACTTGGATAAAGTAACAATTATTATATGTGAATTTTTACATGTTCCATCAACACATTTTTATCATTAAAATCTTCTCCACATATACCACAAACTAAGTCTTCTCCATCATCACTATCTTGTTGATGATATTGTACAACCTGTATTACCGCTGTTTGGGATGCTCCTTCTTGTATTAATGATTCTTGCCCAACTTCATTATGATTTTTAATATCTTGATTTTGTCTAGTTGAATGATGAGTTACCATATTCATAGGTAAGTCATTATTACTTATTTGTGCGATTTGACTGGAAAAATTTTCATGACTCTCAGGATTTGCTAATGTTAAAACAGGTAATGATTCATTTTGTTTTGAGATTAAATGTAAAGTATTAGTTTGCTTTGAAGTTTGTATTAAATGCATTGCAGTTATTTCATCATGACTGCTTGCAGGATGAAGTACATTTCTTTTTTGCTCTGTAGAAGTTATATGGATTGTATTGTTTTGCTTATCCATAGCAATTATATTTAAAGATTTTCTATGAGTATGATCAGATTGTGAAATATGTATATTTTCATCTTGTTTTTCATCAACTAATAATTGCACATTTTCAGATTTAAGTTCAGATATTGCAATATAATTTTCATTGCGTTTTTCTGTAGTAACTACAAGGAAAGCATTATTTTGTTTTTTATTTAAAATTTGTTCATCTGATTTATCTGTTTTTGTAATAGACAAAAGTGCTTCATTTTCTTCTGATTTAGGAATTATACAATTTCCAGATCCTTGTTTTCTTTGTAAACTTGTACCTGCTGATATTTTTGATTTTTTTTTAACTGGTTTGACTTTTGGAGCATTATTATTTGTTTTAGCTTTTGCTTCTGCTATCATTTGATCAGAATGTTTGACAATATGTGCACATAATTCATCTCGATCTTGATTTACAGCACCACATATAGGACATGAGAAAGGAGGTCCAGTTACTTCAGTTTCATTCTTTCCTGCTGCATGAACCCATCGAACATGTTCTCTCAAAACAACTTTTTGATTAAATGCTCTTGAACACAAAGGACAAACATGAGGTCTTTCTCCTGTGTGAATGCGTTCGTGTTTTCTTAATGTTCCACCATCTCTAAAAGCTTTCCAACAAAACTTACAACCATATGGTCTTTCCCCAGTATGAGTTCTATGATGTATCAAATATCCTTGTCTTGATGAAAATGTTTTAGAACATGTATCACAATGAAAATGTGCAGGACTTCCAGCATGTGTTCTACCATGTTCCCATAATCCTTGACGTGATACAAAACTCTTACCACATTCAGTACAAGTAAATGGAGAATCACCAGGATGTGCTGATAATCTGTGTTCATCCAATTCATTTTGTTTTTCAAATTGAGATCCACATACTTCACAAGAATGTGTTTTCTTTCTATGAATCCACTGGTGTCTAAACATTTTTTGTTTAGTAGTAAATTTCTTCCCACATTCAGAACATGCATGTTTACCCCATTTAGTATTATGTGTACCTTGTTCTATATTATTTTGCATCAGTTTTTTTGCACAAGTTGTTTGATGAGTTGCTAAATGATTACCATCTTGAAATTGTTTATCACAATATTCACATTCAATTGGCATATTCCAATTTTTAGATGCATGAATTTTTTCATGAGATACAAGTGCTGTTGCACGAGAGAAACTAATTCCACAATGTCTACAAATATGTTGTTTTGTACCATTTGTTTCAACTTCTATGTAATTTTTTCTATTTTCACTATTATATGATAAAGTTTCAACTTTTATCATTGTATCAGAATTATTAAATGAATTTATTGAAATATTATATTGCTGATTAACTTGATTATTTATATTATTTTGTTGTGTATATTCAAATTGTGTGACTTCTCCATTTGGCAGTACAGTAAATTCATGTAAAGTATCTATTTTTTCTTCAGGATTAGATATTGTATTAACAGTTTGATCATTTTGAAAATTATAAGATGGAACTGACCATTGAACTGTATCATAGTTTTGCAGAGTTTGTACAGATGAAGATGGTACTTGATTATTTTGAGATTCTGTCACATTTTCAGGCCACTTCCTAAATGTTTCTTCAGATTGTGACATATTATTACCCTGTGATTGCATAATAGCACGGCCAGCAACATATGTATGAATTTTCATATGATTAGATAAACTAGAAGGCCTCTGAAAATCTGCTCCACATATAGTGCACTTGTGAGGTCTTTCTACTTGATGTACTTGTAACATATGACATCTTAAATTATTTTTTGAACGGAACAAATTTCCACAAGTTCTACAAGCATGTGGACGATCTACTTGATGACAAACTATATGATTGTTCAAATCTATTTTTCTTTCAAATCTTTCTCCACAAGTAATACATGATAATTTATTAGCAAAACAACTAGTATGATGTTTTGTCATTTCATCTTGTGTAAAAAGGTTTCCACAATTTGCACAACATATTTTTTTGTCTTCAAAACAAGGATACATACCTCCAAGTTGCCGAAGAGCTTCCACAGCCATTGATTCATCATCTCCAGATGTATATTGTTGTTGCTCTTCTTGTTTAATATATATAGGATATACTACACGATTTTCATCTTCCTCATCAGAATGTTCTGCTAAAATCTCAACTGCAACTTGTGCTTCTGTAATACCAGAATTAACATCTGTGACAGATACTTCAGTGAGTCCTTCTTGAAGAACACATTCGTCAACTGGTTCGCATATTTCTTCATGAGATATAATGTTATCTTGCATATCATCATGAACCCCTGAAAGGGGAAATGTAACATACTGCTCATTCTCATGAGCTTCCATTACGTATTATTTTTATAAATTATTGATAAGTGATATTAATAAGTGAAATTTTTATGGACCTAGTTTCACCTCATGTTAAGTTAGGTCCTGTCACCATTAATAACCAAGCGGTACTTATAAACATATATAAATACATTACAAACAATTATTCACGTTACATTGTTGTTATTTGCATATATTATTATTAAAAAAATATAATATATGTTTTTCTTTTTCGCACTATAATTCAGTACTACGTATTGTTGAATCTTATATTTATTGATTACAAATGAAATTATATTTATTATAATTTTATGGTATGTAAATTATTCGTGTAACACAGCATATCTAATAATATATTTTATCACTCTTGATTTATTTATTATGTAAATTTGTAAATTCACCATTCGAACGATGGTGTAACAAGGTTATTTGCACAGGAGTGCAGCAGCAAATCGTGCGCCACCTGAAGTTGACGGCGTTCTTTGCGCAATACCAAGTTAAAATTTTTATATTTGAGGGACCGATGAACTGTATTTACAATTCAAGTATTTATTTTGAATATTATACTTACTATCTATGAAATGATTATATTGTTAATCGAACTTTATATACAACTTTATAAACATAAGCATAGTCTTGTTTAATAAATCTAATCTGTACATAATATTTATTATATTGTTTACATTTGGTTAATTTAGAATCTATGATTCGGATATACAAGGTATTTTTTTTATATTTTTTTTATATTTCATAAAAATATATTATTATATATTAAAAAAATCTTTATAAGATATATATATTTTTATATTTTCGATTTAAAGTATTTATAATATAAAAGTATATTTTTAATATCATTATAAAATAAGGAGTAAGCTATAATATATAATATGTATCTTGTAATGAGTAGTAATTTACAATTAATTATTTAATATAATAATAAGATAAATTAACAATAAAATTTTTTAGAAATTAGTATCCCAATCGGAAAAATCAGTTAATACTTGTGTGTGATCAGGAGGATAACTATCAAAATTTCTTCTATCGAGATGATTTTTTATCTATGAATGAATTAGATTAATGAGGTTAAGATAAAACTATTTTAAAAAAATAAAGTTACATAAAGTTCTGATAAATTCTTACCGTTGGTACAATAGGAGAAGACATTTTTTGATTCTGTAAGTCTTGCCAATTAAAGAAATTAAACCACCTACAATTAAAAAATGAATGAGTAGAAATAAATATATACAAATTGATAAATACATACTTATGATTACGAATATCGGCAACACCATTTTGTAGACAACCAAGTCTGTTAAGTGGATTATTTTGCAATAAAGATTTAATAAAATCCTTTCCTGCACTTTTTATAACAGACGAAAAATATTTATCATTAAAACCACGAATAATGTTGTTACATATTTCTAAATCATTTATAGCTTGAAAAGGTGTTTTATTTAGTAATATTTCGTATGTCACAATTCCAAGTGCCCAATAATCTACAGCTCTTTATCGTTAAAAAAAGTTATTTGAATTTATTTCAGATTTAATAAAAATTTAATTGACCATGAGAATACATACTGATTGTAATGTTTACTTTGAATGATTTCTGGAGCCAAATATTCTAATGTACCTACAAAAGTGTTTGTTTTATAACCATTTATTTTTTTAGTAGATCCAAAGTCAATCTGTAAAGGATATTGAATTATTGGATGAATTTATTAATATTAAATTAAATTAAAATAGAAGAACATACAAGTTTAACATATCCTAGACTGTTGATTACAATGTTTTCAGGTTTTAAATCTCTATGAACGATACCCAATGAATGGAGATAATGAACACCTTCTACGATGCAAGCGATAATAAATTGACTCGTCGAATTATTGTATTGACCATGTCTGAATAAAGCTGTCCTTAAATCTCCGCCTAAACCCACTTCCATTAAAAAGTAAAGATATTTCTTATCTTTAAAAGTCTTGTATAATCTACAAAGAATTTAGTATTGTATTTTATTTAATATATAATGAATTTAAAATATAATATATGATTTGAAGATAAATTTTTTAAATTCTATATTAAATCAAAGAATCATTAAACTTTTTTTGGTTCTAAATTTTCTATTTTATGTATTATATTTTGAAAAAAAATTTAAGGAATTAAAATCATTAATTTACTTGCAGATAAATGGTGAATCACATATTTTTAGATTATTTTTTTCATTATAAATCATTGTCTGAAAGCCACCTTTTGTGATCATATGTTTTTTCACTTTTTTTCTAGCGAAGCTAAAATTAGACATTAACGATTTCACAACGACCAATTCTACTCTGCCGAAGCTACCAACTCCAATTGTTCCTTCAGATTCTAAATCGGACAAAGTTAATTTCTCAAATTTCTTATTCCAATTATCTGGCATAATCAATTTCTCATATGTATGCCATTTCTTATTTTTGATTGATTCCATTCCGCCAAGGTAATCTAGAAATGCTCTAAAATCGAACATAAACTTTACATAAATAGAGAAGCACTAAAAAGTCATCCGACAAATTCTTAAATTAATCGCATAATTTACTCTTTCTCGATAGTATAACATTCTACTCCAGGAGACAATGCAATAGCGTTCGCTTGTCGATAAGATTCACTATTGCCATATAATGCTTTTTCACCAAAATAGTCACCCTTCTCGAGAATCATCAGTTCCTCTTCCTTATTATTTGATTTATTTTTCGTAATTTTTACATGGCCACCTTGTATAATATAAAATTTATTCCCTTGATCTCCTTCTCGAATTATGTATGAATTCGCAGGATAAAATTCCTTAAGCAACACAAAAACAGTGTTTTTAATAATTTGAAGTTATCATAATTTGAACCTTACACGCACCACTATTATCAAATCACATATTTTTAGAAGAACTTCATCTGGAAAATCCTTGAATATTTCAATCTGACGGACAATGTTCAAATTATACTCCATGGTTTCCTCGTTATTTTTTAACATTATTGTTTGAAATATTTGCCTCTCCATCACCCAAAGTTTTCCATCCGTACATGCTGAAGGAACAAACGAAAACAATTATAATAGATACTTCCGTGATTTTAATATAAAATATTTCGAATTATTCCAATACCATCGATAGAACACAATCTTTTTGTGTTGTACAATAAGGCCAATTCTCCGAAAGCGACACCAGGGCCAAAATTTTCGTGATATATATTGTTCATACAAATTTTAAATGTTCCCTCTTCCGAAACGTACAAATGGGATCCTATTACATTGATTAATTTATAATGATTAATATTTCGGCATTTATTAAAAATAATTACTTACCGGTTTCACCTTCTTGAATAATTCGTGTATTAGCTTTTACTTTTTTTGGATACATTACTGAAATGAATATTTCTATCTGCGATTCGTTGAAGTTTTTGAGGAATTCGTTGTTTAAAATCGCGTTTTTGATCAGGTTCCTCGTTCTAAAAGTTATATTAAATATGAATATATTTGAGAAATCAGAAATGATTGTTGAACAATTTAAAATTTTTAATTCACTTTTCATCTTTCTCGAAAACTTTAATCGGTATACCGAAGGACACGTTCACCTCGCCAATTACATTATGTTTTCTGTTATAGGACAAGTCTCGATAATACATATTAGAATCACATTGTTGTGGTTCGATGAGATTACATTTGGTACACGCTAAGCATAGAAAATTTAGCATTGCTAAATTTCTTTAAATTCACGTTTAATAAAATTTTTTAACGTAGTTTATTCGTAGATCGAATAAATAACACGTAAATTATTGACTGATTTAGAAAATAACAGAAATGACTAAATTGATTGATCTTATCGTATCGATTTTAACGTAGTTTTATTGGCTGATTTAAAGAATAGCAGAAATAACTAAATTGATTGATCTTATCTTTTACGATTGCAATCTTAATCCATCAGCAAATGTCCTTAACAGATATGTTTCATAAATATAATGTTATCAAAGATTTATCAAATCAATACATTTTTTCCAAGGAGTATTTATATAAATCAATCTATAAATTATTCAATCATTTGATAGTATTGTATATTAATCCATTTTTATTAATTCAAGATAATATTCATAGATGTACATACTGAAATTTAATAAATTGAGAAATATGAATAAATAGATATAAAAATAGATATAAAATTAATAGGTATGAATATTAGATATTAATATATAACAATTTAACAATTTATGTATAAATTTATTATTAATTAATAACATTAAAATTATCATGATTATATTATTGTCAATTAGAGTATCATTTTGTTCATTTTCTAATACTCTTACAAGCCTTAAATATTCATACTATACGGTAATTAATTATATTTTAAAAAATTAGAGTAATTAGAAGATATATAGTATATTTCGAATAGATTAATAGATATAAATAGGAAATTATTAATTTATACATATATCTAAATCGATTAGATAGATATAATGATATAATTTTTTAAATTTCAAAATAAATTTCATGTATTTTTTTTTTTTTGAAATTTCATTATTTTTATTATTCATTCAATTAATATTCAATTGTGTTCAATTGATCATTGCATGAATTTTTTTTCTTTTAGAAATTCTCGTCCCATCCGGAGAATTCATCTGGTGGAATATTACGATCTGGAGGATATCTCTCGAAATTTCTCGTGTCAATTCGACTTCGTACCTAGAATTTTATGAAATAGAAGAACGTAAATTTGATTAGAGGATTGAAAATTTTTAAAAATTGCATAAAAAGCAGAAATGTATTGAAAATAAATTTTTTGTACCGTTGGAACGATTGGCGCCGGTAAAGTCAGTTTTTGCAAGGCATTCCAATTAAATCCATAGAACCATCTAAAGAAACAAATTATTTTTTTAAAATATCTATATTTTACTTTAATTTAATTTTATATCTATTTTACAAATAACATTATGAATATTGCAAAAAATCTTACTTGTGATCTCGAATGTCTTGGATACCATTTCTTTGATATCCAAGACGTTCAGAAGGATTTAGACGAAGAAGTTTCTTGATTAAATTGTTTGCATTTTTATTAATGGTATTTGGTATTCCAACTACTTCGATACCTTTTACAATTTTGTTGTAAATGGTCATGTGATCAGAGCCTCGGAAGGGTGGCTTACCGATCAATAATTCGTGAATTAGAATTCCCAGAGCCCAATAATCCACCGCTCTTCAAAATAAATGTGATTTATCTTATTATCATATTTAATTTCTTTCTTCATATTTTTTAATTACATTAAGTTATTATTTTTTTTAATTATTCACCTATCATGGCCTCTGTTCAAAATAATCTCTGGCGCTACATATTCAGGTGTACCAGCAAATGTCCATGTTTTGGATGGTCCAATCTTTTTACTGAATCCAAAATCAACCTGAAAAATATTTACAAGATTTCATTTTATTTATATTCAAAAAAAAAAAAAAAAAAGAGCAAATTTCTTTAAGTTTATTCTCAATACGATATATTAAATTTACCAATTTCAAATATCCACGAATATCAAGCATAAGATTCTCCGGTTTTAAATCTCGATAAACAATGTTCATCGAATGAAGATGATCGAGAGCTTCCACCACGCATCCTACCATGAATTGTGCAGTCGCATCGTCAAAGAATCGTCTTCTTTGGAGAGTTGTCCATACGTCTCCACCTAGACAAACTTCCATCAGGAAATATACGTATTTGCTGTCCTTATATGTCTGGTAGAGTCTGGATGAAAAATAAGTCGAAAGAAACAAAAATAATTTTTTTTCAATTATCGCGCAAGAAATTGATAATTAATATAATTTTTTTTAGATACTGACTTGCATATGAACGGAGAATCACAGGCTTGCATAATATGTTTCTCATTTAAAACATGTTCCTGCTGTTGTTGCTCGACCATCACTTTTTTCTTCAGTTTCTTCAGCGCGAAACTCTTTTCGGAATCAGATTTTAAGGTGACTAAATCGACACGGCCAAATCCACCGACTCCTAAGGTACCTTTAGTTTCTAAATCGGCTAAAGTGACGTTTGAGTATTCGTGAGACCATTTTTTAAATGTCAATGATCGTTTTTGTTTCTCATATTCTGCTAACCAGTCCTTATTACGTATTTCGTCGAGACCACCCAAATAATTCAGGAAGGAACTGAAATTTAATTCAATTTCAATCAATCAAAGAAGAACGATATTTTCTGAGTATGCATAAATATTCTATTTATCATTTTCAAGATACAAAAACTCACTTTCGATCCAATGTTAAACATTCGACACCAGGGGCCAATGCAATCGCATTGGCATGTCGTCGATTTTCACCAGCATCATCGTAAATAGCTAATTCTCCGAAATATTGACCCTTTCCAAGAACCACCAACTCTTCTTCTATACCATTTTCGGTATCTTTTGTTATTTTGACGTTTCCACCGCTGATTATGTAAAATTTTTCACCCTTCTCTCCTTGCCGAACTATTTTTGTGTCGGCAGGGAAGAATTCCTATCAAGAAGATACATAATTTTCTTTCAAAATTAAATTTAGTATCGAGATGATTATATAGATATAGAAAAATAAGAAATATTTACCACACGAATGAGATCAGAAATTTTAGCCAAGACGTGATCCTTAGGCTCGGGTAATTTTTGGAGAACGGAAACTCGTTGAAGAAATCGAATGTTTCCTTCCAGCCTCTCCTGGGCTGATTTCATCATTACCGTGAGGAACACGCTTCGATCGAGTACCCATACTTTTCCACCCTTCTTTACTGAAAGTTAAATAAAGACGTTATCATTTCCAATTATTATTTTTTTATTTGTTAATTGTTATACAATATAATCAGTATTTACCCTTGATGGATCGAAGTCTCATAGTGTTGTACAATAAGGCAATCTCCCCAAATGCGACACCAGGTCCAAAAGTTCTTTGGAACTTGTTGCCCTCATAGATATCAAATTCTCCTTCCGCTGAGACGTAAAGATGCGATCCTGAAATATTGATTAAAAAAAAAAAAAAGATAAAAATTAAATATCAAAATACATAATGATATAATAAAAAAATCTTTACCAATATCTCCTTCTTGAATCACTAAAGTATTTGGTGGTATTTGTTTCGAATACATAGCGGAAACTAACGCTTCCACCTGGTTTTCTTCAAGATTACCAAGGAATTCATTCTCCAAGATAGCTTTTGTAATTTGTTGTCTACTCCTATAAGACAAAAAAATTATTTTTATTAATTTATTAACATTCATAATCTTTGAATTCGTTTAATTTTATTCTTTTTTTTCAAAATATTACTTTTCATCTTTTTCGTAAACAGGACTCGGTGCAGAGGGTGGCGTCGGAGTTCTGCCGATAATACCGCCTCTGGGATTTGCAGGCTGAACATCCGAAATTCTGGCATTTTCTTCATCTTGTTTTATGGAAAGAAGACTATGATTCTGTCGTGGTGGTGATGGTGCCTTGCCTTTGGTATGTACAGGAGGTCCAATTCCATTAAATATTGTAACACCAGGTAAGGTACGTATCTGAATCAAAGTTAAAAATATTTTATAAAATTATGTCCAATTTGTTATCTCCTCGTTTTGATGTTTATGATTTAAAAGATCGAAAATCTTTAAATTTTTATTCAAATTTTAAAGAAATGTTATTAAAGAAATATATTATTGATAATAATCTCATTCCAATCGATTAGAAGATATTTTGATTATTTTTAAATACTCACCACTCCATGACTCAGATCTGGTTCACCTGATTGCCTATAGCTTGTTACCACTGGACTCTTCACATTTCCGTTCTACGAATAAATAAAAATATGATGATCTATTAATTATTCCTTTCATATAAAGTTACAATATGATCTTTATTCTTTAAACAAACTTTTCTTATTACACTTACATTGATCACGTTCGATTCGTCATTCCTGGACAGAGAAATCAGATTGATACTACCCCTCTGTCCCAGGATACTTGGCGTCGGAAAGCACGAGAATTTCATTATACTTTCTTCATCCAAAACATGTCGAAAGCACACTCTCTTGGCTCCTGAGACAGAAAATAATCTCTTCCTACTATTTGTTGTAAATTTATTCATGTATAAATCAATAACTTGTCGATCGACTTTAATCGGCTTTAATCGAATGATTTATTTTATCTGGTTCGAATTCCATACTGATAACGTAACTTATCTTTTTTTTTTTTCTCTAAGAAAATCAAGAAATATCCGCTTTATTGCGTTTTAAATTATGAAAATTATGAAAATTCCTGGAATAAAGAATTGCAGAAATAATTTATTCGACGATATCTTTGACTTTTTTTTAATCGATCATCGATCGGTATCCAACTTATGATCTTAACTATTACTCACTGTTACGATTTGTTATTTCTTCCTATTCGACCGATCTGTTGTCGAAATGGTCGCAAAAGCCTCTTTTAAAAACTACTGTCAGACAAAAAGTTCTTACGCATGAGACAAATTCGAGCACGTGGCCTTAGCTGGTCACATGCTTATGCTAATGATGTTCGATGCGATTGTGCGCTGACGTCACGATAAATTAGCACGTTCTCATAATGTGTGGATATTCTCGTTTTATGGCACGATCCTTTCGGAAGTTTCTCGTTGTACTGAAAAACTTGCACATCTATTTGATTATCATTGCGAACACGATGATCGAAGAGATCATTTTATCGATTTTATTTTCCAATTGTTGTGTCAATAGTTTGAGAAATTTCTTTGATTAATCGAGTCTAGAGATCGAACTCCAATGTTATGAATCGATGTTATCATAGTTATCTTTGTTCATCATTTGTCAATTGCTTAGTCAATATCAAATTTGTGCAGGTTGTGCAGGAAAAAAGAAATATACGTTATAACTTATATAGATGATTCTGAATCATTGATATTAAAGTTTCATCAACGTAATACTGCAAAATTATCGAATTATCTTAAAAATCAAAGATAAGCTTTTCTTTTCATTAAATTCTATTCATCAGATTATATTTATCTAACAAGATAGATGCAAAAAAAAAATAAATATAACAATAGAGAATAATGAGATCATCAATATATTGACAATTAGAAAAGAATTACTATACTTATATCTATTAATTTCTAATTGTGATATAATATCTACTGAATAAATAAATAAGAAATTTATACATAAATAAATTTAATAAGTAATAATGATATTATAGTATTCATTACGGATTCACTATTCATATTTTGATATGTTTCACGTATTACAGAATTTATTTCCTCAATAACATCTATCTGCGAAATATAAATATATTGTAATTAAATTTAATTTAAGAGCTTTTTTAAATGGTTCTCGTAAATATAGAAAAAACGATTATTCTTCAATTTTGTCACGTGGGAAAATTTAACGATTCGATGCAAATTAACTTAAACTTTCGCATCTGAAATCTTCATCTGACAATTAATTAATCAATGACGATATAAAATTGATCGTTGAAGAAATAACATCTTGCAGTGGTAATTTCAATTTTTGTTTTATGCATGGCTTTATATTTTATTAAGAGACACGATAAGAATGTTTGATTAGTCATATTAGAAGATCTATCCAAATATTATTTATAACGTGTATATCGAGTATGTGATTACATAAGAATTTTTCAAATCTTCAATCATACAAATTGGCCAACAATTCTCCAAATTTTAAAAAGGAATAAAAATAAAAATTAATTGATATCAATGATTCAAAATTTGATTCATCATTCAAAAATTAGGTATTGATTATCGGAACAATTTTAATTTTTTCTATTCACCTATTCGATTTTCCTTGTCATAAATTAACGCGAGATTATCTCAAGGGATTGACGAAGAATTCGAAGAAATCGGTTTAGGAAAACAGGAAACAAAGCGAAACAAAGATTATCATCGAAAATTGTTGGTGCGAGTGCACGTAATTTCCTCGAAACGAAGCGTCTTATCAAAATAGCGAAAAAGATCAAATTTAAAAAATCATTTCCATCGCGGATTTTATATAACTGCGCCATATTTCTTTCGCGAATCGTTTCCTGCTTCGTTAAAGATCTATTAATAAAGAACGATCGAAGCTGCTCCTTTTGCTTTTTTTTTTTCTCGCTTCTCTGCCTCTTTGTGTATTTCTTTTTCTTTTTTACGTAATCACGAGGACGTTTCACTGTAAGTACGCCTACGTTTCGTAATTTTCCTTGCACAACGTTCGAATTCTTGTTACAATATTCCTCGTTAAACACGAGGAATGGGAAGCATGCGATCGATGATCGCGATCTAACGATAAGTGAAACGATTCAGAATATTTCTTATTCTTTTTTTCTTTGGTTAAAATGTATCTAGAATTTCAAAACATTAGGGAAATCTAAAGTTTTATGATTTTTCGTTTGTTTTTATTAACACAAATAAATTAGATTGTATTTAAAATTAAAATTAAATTTCTATGAAATTCGGATGGACTTTTTAACTTTATTTAATTTAACGCTAGTACAAAAAAATGTCTGTTTTTTTTCAAATGTTTCAGAACATATTTTGATGTTTCAGTATTGTTATAAATGAATTTTCATGCAGCATGAATAGAAGTTTTTGAGGATTAATTATAAAAGAAGATATGCAACATTATATATTTTAAAATATATTTTAAAATATTTTGAAAAATGAAAAATATTTTAATTAATTAATTAAAAGGAAAATATCCTCTATAAAGATCTTCCATGATGGAAATTTTTGAAAATAAAATTTTAATTAGATCTTTTTCTCGTTAATCGATATTTAAATTTTTTAGATTCAGTTATGTTTGATGTTATATTGGATGATAAATGATAAATGATTTATTTGACTGTTCGTATTAGCAGACGGTGTCAGAATAGCTGATGCCAATATTGATAGAAATGAGTAAATAATAGTAGAACGAGAAGTGTTAACAATAAAGATTTCATATCATTGAAAATATTCAAAATAGCGGGAGGCTTACAAATTCGTTTGTATTAATATTCTCTTATCCTTATTTATTTTCTTCCATTTCGAATTAATTATATTATTTTGCTATTACACTGAAGGATTTTTCCATTTATAAAATAGTATGTGCATCTAAGAATACAGAAAAAATTTTCCTGAATAAATATGAGAATGGAATATTTTTCTCTTTTTTTGAACATTCAAACAGAAATCTGAGCAAAACACTTGTGAAAATTGTCTCGTTTAAAATTGTCTCTCCTGATTTGTGTACAGATGACAAATATTTTGACCAGGAAGATTTTTTGAATATTCCATTTGGCAAAATTAATAATTCCATAATGATATTTCAGATATTTAATGCTTTCATAAAAATATACTGAAAATATTAAGTTAATAAGTACATAAAATATCGTTTTTTCAAGTAAAAATCTTTCAATGCAATTCTAAAATTTTTTTTCAAGATAATTTATTGATTAAAATGTTAAGTGATATAATCTAAAAGATATAACCTTCTCAACTGATATATATATATATATTTAAGTAATTTTCTTTTACAATTTTTCCAGCTTAACTGATATGATATGTCATATATATTCCAATATTTTTCTTGTTAAATATATCTGATACAATTGATTATTACAATTTTTTTTAATATAATTAACAAATTTTAATGGAAGATCTCATTTAATTTAATGATCTCTCCATTAAATTAAAATCCCAAAAAAAAGAATTTAAATTTCAATATAATACACGTCAATATAATACACATATTTTTTTTTTTCTACCTTATATCTTTTTCTCTTCCATCGAAAAGAAACTATTCTTGCATATAAGAGTCACGTTAATTAATAATTATCAAACACACGTTCATCGATATCTCATGAACATAATCCGCGTGATTATTTGAAAATTTAAATCGTTAACGAAAACATCGTTCAAACCACGTTAATTTTACATTATTCAAGTTTTTAATCAATTGTATCGACGAGCTCAATTAACACAAGCATAATTAAATCACACATGTGCCCCTTTCCCAAATCGTGATTCTCGATTCCGTCTCTCACTCGTTAAACATTCGCCGGTTATTTTTACGCTCGGCCAATATTTTCGTCCCGTTATCGTGTTTGATTTTTCTTTAATCACCTTGTTTACCCTCGTCACTTAATCGCTTTATTACTTATCGAGAAAACGACGGAAACCGCAAGCGCAACGCGAGAAAACTTCCCTCTTCCGCTCTTCCGGTATCAACGAATCTTTCGAATCGCGATTATTTTAGTTTAATCCGAACTGTTTAATAATTAAGCTTGAATTGCGCAACGAAATTACTTAATCGCGTGCAATATTTGTTTCTTCGCGATTTGTTATGCGCGACAGAAATGCGGAAATCTTATCTGTGGGCCTTATATGTTACTTCCATTATTATATAAATAATTAAATTGAAATATTATCGCGACATAATCTCAGACGTTCAATTACATTTTTTTCGTTGATCGATTAGATTGTAAGATGAAGATAAAGATAAGATCGAAATAGAAGAGGAAGTAGACAGGTTTTTCCTTTTCGAGAGAATAGTTTCTTCACGATTCCCGCTCATACGGGACACGTACAAGGGGGCGAATAGAAATCATGGATTCTCCTGGCGTGGACTCTTGGATCGGCGAGACTCACCTTTCAGATTTTTTAACGTGGAAGACGTGATCGAGGAAAAAAGTTTGCCAATGGGAGGGAAAAATCTCGCGATATTAATACTTTGATCGAAGGATTATGGATCGAACGATGGGTTATGTGTTGTATGTATAATTCTCAGAGGAACGATGAGGTGCACTCCGCGAATTCGCGCATAAAACTGATGTCTCAAGTTCGACAAAGACGCAGAAATCTTATCTAGCCGATAACAAAGAGACACAATGTCAACAGGTACACACACAGCTATGAATCTTATCTAATGAATTCTATTCTCTTTTCATTAATAAGGTCGGCCAGTTTTTCTTCTTTTGCGAGAAGAAAGGGAAATTAATTTTTCCTAATTGCAGTTTTGTAATTAGAATTTTTAAGATTTTTTTTCTAAAATTATAGGAAAATTCTAATATTTCTTTGCGTCAATTTTTGAATCTGTCGTGATCATGAAAAATTGTATCATTCCATGTACTTTCTGAATAATTTATTAAAATATTTTTATTTACTTTCATTTTTTGATGCATTACGATCGTAAAGAAAAGAAAATTATCTTTGATAGATTAGCATTCTGTATTTTATGATTAATATTCTCGTATTTTGCTGGAATTATTATGAAAAAAATTGAAATTTTTTAATCAACTTGAAATTAAAAGAACAAGCTTTTTAAATATTTTCTCGTATTTAATATATTCTTGTTTTCCACGCGAAAAAATTGGCCTCGAAACGATGACCTCATACAATTTCCTTTTATTAATTCCTCGAATATTTAATTCTTCACGATAATATGAATTCATTGATGAATAGAAAAAGTTAATTACTTATCACAAAGATATCTTCAATATATTGTTTGTTGATTATTATTGTTTCTTATGCAATTTTTCACGACCTCATTCCGAAGACAGGAACCAATATTCTTATTACGCTATTATCATAGAAACTATAGCCTCTTATCGTTCAGTCTCGAATGCATTTATCATCTTTCCACATCGAACGCTCCTCTTTTCCCTTTTGTTCTTCTTCTTCTTCTTTTTTTTAAATTAAAATTGCTCTTGCAGTGTAACACCTGTTTGTGTCGAACAAAAAAACTATCATCGCTGATAAGAACTTACGATTTTCAGTCATTTCGTATCAAAAATTAGTATCAAAGCTCGTAAAACCAACTAATCACGGAAAAACTTACGATAACTCGTCCACGATGAATTATCGACTAGGTAAATCAATTGCTCCATTTTGAATTCGATGTGAAACAATAAACACTATGCGAAACGGATATCAACGGATCGGTATATCGTGCAACTCAATATGATTACATGTACGAATTTCGCGCCTTACGTGAACGAGGAATGCTTCGAATCTTCGATCTAATCTCGGTTAAAATCGGTGGTAAAAAAGAGTTGCACAATCGACGAACGTATAAACAGAGAGAACATAAACACATAAGAAAATAGAAAGGAGTTAGGATTTAATCTTTTTTAAACTTTCGAAACTCACGATACTTAGTTTCACGATAGATAGTTTCTTCTTTTTTTTTTTTTTACGAGTTCTTATTTTATGAAGAATTAAAATGATTGATGGATTTTAATTTCTGAAATTTTTCAAATTTAGATTTGAATTTGGTGACAATAGCCGTTTTTTCATTTGCAAAATTAAATTTCTTTTCTAATATATTCTTAGAAGAAAGTGATATACTTACTCAAAACATTTGAACTCCCTCTTGTAAGAACTTCTTCCAAACTCGTTCAATTCACAAACTCAAGTTTCACAGAGAGGAGCCACTTTCGAGATTCATTGTCCATTCATGCCACAATCACATGGATCGATTATTCACGATAATTAGAAAGCTTTTTCTCCAGGAATAAAATTCACGTACGATCACGCGCTTTCATTTTTCACGCGAATCTATTTCCTCTTCTCGCGTTAAGATATAAAATTTCAAGGAGAAAAATTCTCAAAATCGAGAAAACTGCGTATTGTCATTGAATTTGGAAAATTTGAAGATTTTTAACGAGATAATCCAACGTTTGAATTTCTTTCGGCATCCTGAGATTAAAGAGATCGACTCACAAGATCGGGTTTGAGGATCGAGGAAGAGGAGTCAAGCGAATTCGCTTTGGACTTTCGCTCGCGGACTCGCGTTGTTATCGACAGACTACTGGCCTCAATGCCACTTGCTGAAAAACACGAGCTCGTTTTCAATCGGTGGCTGACAGTGGGGGGCATTGGTACATAATTATTATCGTTTGGCACCTTATCCGTGATATACGCCGCCAGTCAACGGTATCGATGATTATGTATTTGATTACACGTGGAATAGATCGTTACGAAAATTCTTTTGGAAGGTACATTTCCATTAGATTCGTTCGATCTGATTAGAAGATAGGTGTTTGATAGAGGAATGGTATGCAGGTTCAGTTTTTCTGATTAATTGGCTTTGGCTTTGATAAGTTCTTTCTTTTGATCTTTGACAAAATTCGTTTATTACGTATGTATGACGAACTTTTTGGCGATAAGAATATTTAGAGAGTGGGCGAAATGGGGATATTTTAAAAGGAAGTTTTTTCATTTGTTTGAAAAACAATGGGTCATCGATCGTAGAAAAGAAATGTGCAAAATATTGTGAATTATTTTTTTATTATTATGAAAAAATTGGATTAGTTTAATTTTTCAAATAAAAGTTTATAAGCTGGAATTCTAGAAACACTTGTCATTAAATTTTTCTTCTTTAATTTGTAAAGTGAATGGTTTTTTCATTGAAAAAAGATTTGGATTAGTCTGAGTTTTAAGTACAAAATTCACAATTTATAATTTTCTTGTTACATAGATTGGAAGAGAAAAATTCTCAATTTATATTATTTTTTATTTATGAGAGATAATATGCAACGCAATTTCATTGTCTATGATCAGCGTCCATAAATGTGTCAGATCGATCAACGATCATCTTAATGCATCTTTAATGTATTTATAAAAATACATTTCAGAAATTCCTAATTTATCATCCATATCAAAAATAAATACTATGTAATCATCGAACGTATTAGGTACATTCTTGTATTGCAGTTTTTTAATCGAATCCATCTTATTATTATTTTTTTTTTATTTATCTATTCTTCTCTCAACAATTATTCGTTTCATTCTCCTCGTTGGATTTTAACATATTCGCGAAGAAACTATCTTGTTGTCGTGTCAGATCCACCGGTGATCCATCTTCGACGATCTTTCCATCGTGGAGAACGATTACTCGATCGCAATCGAGTAACGCGGACACACGATGCTGAAAAGTAAATAGATAAAGATGATTAATGAAAAATGATGTCATTATATTCACATCTTTCTTTCACGGAGATAAGGAACTTTTGAGTATCGAATTTACCGCGATAACGATCACTGTTTTGTTCTCGAAATCGATTGAAATTGCTTTCAAGAGACTCTTTTCTGTGGAGGCGTCGAGCGCACTGGTTGCTTCATCTAGGACGACGATCGAGGACTTCCGGAGTATCGCGCGCGCCATACAGAGCAGCTGCAATTGACCGGAAGAGAAATTCTCGCCTCCTTCTTTTACCTCGAAATCTGTTTTTTTTAAAAGGACAAATTCTATTAAAAAATTATATATAGAATTTTTATTTCATTAAAAAAATTTGGAACAAAATGTAATAAGTTTGATAGATTAATAAAAATCATCCATTAAATTTTATCTTATTATCAATTTTTATCTGTTGGATAAACAGAAAAGAGTTTGATATAAACAACAAAGTGCATAATAAAAATATTAGAATTTGAATTGTTATTGGGCAATCAGAATATTCAGTATAATTTTCTCATATAGATTTAAATTTAAAAAAAGTTTCTAGAAATAATGAAATTAATTAATCGTTAAAAGAATTTAATTAGAATTGAATTTATTATACTTACTAAGACCTTCAGGATGTGAAGCTACAACATTTTTAATCTGTGCTATTTCCAACACGTTCCATAGTTCTCGATCTTCGTATTCCGACAGAGGATCCAAATTTTCTCTGGAAATCATTGGAATTTTATTATTACTTTCAGTCGATTTTTTTTAGATAAACAATGATTACCTAATGGTTCCACTAAACATGATTACATCTTGAGGAATTACTGAAAGTCTCGAGCGAAGGATTTTCAAAGGAATTCGTCGGACGTCTATTCCATCGATTAATACACGACCTTGAGTGATATCTAGCAATCGAAACAACGCCATCATTGTGGAGGATTTCCCGCTTCCGGTTCTTCCGCAAATTCCAATCTGTATGCATGTATATACATGTATCAAAACAGAATAGAATTCTCTTATTTTTTTTTATAAATTCTTACTTTTTGGCCAGCTGAAATCTTCAGAGAAAAATTCGAGATCACTGGTTGATTTTGAGAAGCATATCTCAGAGAAACATTTTCAAAAATAATTTCACCTTTGTTGGGCCAATTTTTAGATATGTAAAAGCCTAGAAAATATTATATAAATCAAATAATTTATCATTTTTATCATACCTTGTTTTTCAAATTAAAATTTATATTTCAGAGATAAAGTACCATCTTGATAATTTTCCACAGGGGCATATCTGTAAGTGGAAATCCGAGCAACACTACCAAAATATATCTCTGTCTCCGCGATAAATTTCACCACCCAATTTAAATAAATTGGCACTAGTAGGGTGTAATTAATCGCCAGGCCAACCAGAGCAGGCGTGATATGTGGATACAATTTAGCGGAAATTAACATTACAAATATCGCAGAGCTCACTATTATAGCACCTAGATAATCCTGGAAAGTGTTCATGGTGAAGATAGATCGAGCAGAATGAAAAAGTTTTAAAAATTCTCTTACCAGAACGATGCCTAACCATCGACTGCTGGAATTTAGAAGGAGAAACGCGTTTGTATTGATGTCCAGACACTTTATAGCTTCCTCCATGAAGCGATTCTCTTGCTTTGAAGCTCTTATCGTTGCTAATCCGCAAAGTGTTTCAGAAAAGTGAGTAGTGATCGGCCATCTAGTACTGAAAATGAATAATTGATGTTTTAAATCGAGAGAAATTAATTGAAAATAATAATTATATAAAATTCATTCGTAGAAGCAAATCTCACAGAAAATTTGCTAAAAAATATTTTAAAAAATTTAAAGAAATAGTTAGATTAAATGATTGACCAGAGACAATCATACCTGCCGTCTAATCTTTGTAAATGTTTGGCACTACGCCTGTAAAATTTTTGAATCAGATAATAAACTATGCACATAGGTACAGCGAAAATGAGGAACCATGGTGAGATAATAACATTCACGATTATCGCTGAACCGCAGAGAAGAACGAAGAACATCAGTCGTTGGATCGACATGGATATTTTCTTTAATAAAAAATGAAAAGGCAAATTTACTATCTTGTAGATCATTGATTATTTGATTTTTTATTGAATATCGACCTTATCAATGACACCTATATCGGTGCTAAATCTGTTTAAAATTTTTCCCACAGGATTGGAATCGAAAAACGACATTGGCACTCTTAGAAGTCTGGATATAGCTTCCTCGTGCAATTTTCTTCTTGCTCTTGCACCTGTCCATTGACCACTTACATTGCATATTATAGAGAATAATATAAAAATAATGGAAAGAATGATATAAACTTTAAAATAGAAGACCGTCTGAAATAAATATAAAAGATATTTTATTTATTGCAATTTTCAATAATTCTAAATCATTAAAATGTATATAATTACATCGTGATTTTCTTCAATGAAATCCTCGTTTGTCCATTGGCTTAACCAGAAGTCGATGAAAACATGAAGAATCTGACAGAAAATCGCTATTGTTATATAAATTAAACTTGGTATCCAACCTCCAGCCTTTATGTAATCATAAAAGATTGTTCTAGTGATTGTTCTGCTATCTTTCTGGTATTGAAACTGTTCTTCTAATTCCTTTGTATCATAGTCTTCTAAAACAAAAAAAAAAAAAAAAGATAAAAAGCAATAATTGTTGTATTTTATTTTTTTCAACAGGATTTCTTTTATACTTTTATACTAACTTTCTTCAATATCCGTTGATTCTTTATTTCCTTTTGATTCTATTGATAACAATCGTTTCACAGGAAAATGTTCATTTTCTTGATCATGACAAGTTCTAAGTGAAAAAATAAATGAATGGAGATATTTATATTTTATGATAAAAATAACAAATTTTTCATACTTTTTAACATTGTATTGTATTTGTCTGTTAGAATTAGATGGTATCAATTTTTGTAGGACGCTTTTGTCTCTGTTCAATGTTATTTCATCAGGATGTGGACTAATTATTCTATAAATTGAATACATATCAATAAAAGAATATTTTTTTTTCAAATTAATTAAGATTTAACTTACCCACTAGAAAATATTTGTCTAAAAACATTGTTACGTTGTCCATTATCAAAAGTATTATTTCTTTTCCTGAGAAAGAATTTATTTTCAAAAATTTATTAAAAACAAAATTAATAAAATTCTTTTTGCATACCTGGGTACAATATATTGACTCTCAAGAATTGTCGGAGTGCTGTTTTGTCGTAGAACAGGAGGTGGTTGTCTTTCAGGTTGAAGACTGGTCGATCTAACAGCATTTCGGTGCGGTTTGAATCGCTTTTTCTCTACATTCCATTCTTCTGTAGATACTGGAAGATCTGTTAAATCATGAGCCAAGTATCTTGATCCGGAAAGAGTAGTTCTTCTCATTCTTAATGGTACGAATCCTGAGTTCTAACAAATCCAAATTATTTAAAATAAATTACTTTTATTAAAAAAAATAAAATTATAATATAATAAAATATAAATAATTTTAATTAATACGAATATTAATTAATCATATACCACATGAGCGTCTTGATCAGTGATCCATGATTTATCCCTAAGTTTATTCTTCGCATTATTACCGATTCTGGATACCAATTTAATTAAAGACCATCTATCTTTTGCAGTTCTATAAACACGACGATATTCATCCTCTTCTGTCGTTTCCATTTTCCTCCACTCGATTGCTAATTCTGGATCAAAATCCTCGATCGCTGATTTCGTTCCTATTGTTCGGATCCGACATCCATCCATGACGACAACCTTAATCGTGCCCATGATAATTTGCTATCTATTCCAAAGATCTACTTATTGTATTGCAGAGTTTGACATACTTGATGAGCAATGGATAAAAATTCCAGTCGATGAGTAACCATGATCACAGTGCGCCCGCTTCTGAGTAATAGTTTTCGAATTCCTTGATCGAAGATCTGTTGCCCAACTTGATGATCCAGTGCAGATAATGGATCATCCTGGATATATATATATATATTTTTTAATCTTAAAACAAATTTGTTCCTTTGATCTAATTAACTAACCATTATAATAATATCTGCGTCGCTATAAAACGCTCTGGCTATAGTCACTCTCTGTTTTTGGCCTCCACTCAAGTTTATCCCCTTTTCACCAATTCGCGTGAAATCATGGCCAGGAAGTATATCGACATCCGGTTGAAGAGCACAAGCTTTCAACACGTTTTTATATTTTTTCATTTTGTACGGCGATCCAAAAAGAATGTTGTCTCTCAAAGTTGCGTTTTGAAGCCAGGGTTTCTGTGCCACGTATGCGATTTTGGAATCTCTGTTTTACAATAGAACAGTTTCTGTTTCATTTTTAATTATAACGATACAATTGTTGTGTTAAAATATATTTGTAAGTATATTTTTATTTTATATGAATGATTAAAAAGGAATTAAAATTTTTTTTTTTAGGAGGAATTTTTAACTCACTTAGCCCATTCAATGGATCCTGCTATCCTCTGGATTTCTCCCAACATTCCTAGCAGCAAAGAAGTTTTTCCACTTCCCGTTTTACCAACGATTAAAGTTAACTGACCTGAAAATTAGAGAAGTTAACATTTTTACAAAATCAAATGATTTATTAATCATTGCAATAAATAAATTACCACATGGAAAGCTAAGATCATCGATGGACAACAGACTTTCCTCTGTACCCCAGGAAAATTTGCAGCCTTTCATTGTAAGTATCGGCATTTCAGGATCTTTTTCAAAGACTGTATCTATAGAAGAATTTATATTCAATTGGTAATCTTTTAAGCCACACGATTGTCTATTTTCCTCATCTTCTTTGATGTTATCCAATGATCCAAATGTAGGATTATTGAGCGTCTTCATTGTTTCCATCTGAAGAAATTATAAAATTTGATTTAAATCAAATTTTACATTATTATTTTAAAGTATTTACAATGGATTCGTCGACGGAATTAGTTTGTGACGATATACTCTCAGCATTTTCTGACTTTCTATCAACAAAATCGGGCAAGACATTGTCAATTTCTGGAAGTTGAAGAAATTCCTCCATTCTTTTCGTGGAAATCTAAAAAATCTTTGAATAAGTATTGCACAATAGAAAAACACAATAGAAATTGTAAATTTCGTTTATTATTAGAAATTTTGTTTACCATAGCATTGATAATGATAGGGATCATGACTGGAAAGATGAGAAGAGGAACAGTCAACTGTGAGAATAATGCTAAGCTTGCAAAAACCTTTCCTACATCAAGAGTTTGATCTTCTAGCCAGAAATAAGCGGCAAAAGTGAAAAGTGTCATCAGAACCGAAGAAGCATGGATGAGGAAGTCTAATTATGAAAGAATAATATTTATTGCATTATTACATTTTTTTCAATTTTATTTATCTATTCGAAAAATTAAGTTTACTAATAAGAGTCCAATAGAAAGAGTCTTTGTCCAACATCTTCAGCTCATCTTCTCTCGTTTTCCTTATTTTTTCTTCAAAAATATTTTCCCAAGCTCTAAGTTTCACCAATCTCATTCCTTGGAAAATTTCATTGATTAAACGTAATCTAGTATCACTGTTTTTCTAAGGATAAACATATTGTAAAGATTTTTCAATTATTATTATTAAAAATTAAAAGAAAAATTGGAAATATCAACCTACAGTAATCAATTTAGAATTTTCCGACATCTTTTTACCAAGTATCAATTGTAAGGGTATCACTACTAATATGCAACAAATTGCTCCAATGATTGCACTGACGCCCAATTTTGTGTAAAGAAGAAAAATAATAGCAATAATCTAAAAACAATACGTAGCTGTAGAATAATTTTATAGAATAAAAATATATTGTTTTTCCACCTTTAATGGAATGGCCCATGTATAATGTCCAATCCATAAAAAACTCATCACATTGTAGACATCTTCTGATATCAGATTAGTCAAAGTTCCAATATCAGCAGATTGCTGGAGTTTATTCTGTTCTTTCTCCTTGTCTGACAAGTTATCTTCTTCGTCGATGCTCCAAGAGTACAAACGCAAAGCTTTATCGTATAACAGTGCCTGCAATTTTAATTTGACTATGCTGATAATTTTCGATGGTTTCTATTTTCGATTTTTGAGTGTACCTGAAGAGCAGTTTTCAAGCGAATTCCTTCAACGCAGAGAATATGAGTGGAAGCTTGGCTTAGAGTTCCTTGTAATAAAGAAAAAAACAATACCAATAAGCCCAAAAAATAGCCATTTTCTAAGATTTCTGGAAATGTCATGACAACCTAAAATATAGTATAAAATTTCTTTTTTTTTATTTAATTTTACAAAAAAAGAAATTATCCTGTAGTGTTAGATACAAATACCATAGTGTATTGAGAAGTTATTGTTCTATTTTGAGAGGCAGAAACATAGTTCAGGATTTTAGAAATAGACAATGGTCCCACAAGGGTTGCAGCATCTCCCAATAACTTTAACAATCCTCCAATGACAAAGGGATGCCATATCTTCTTCCAAAAACATTTCCAAAGACATAATTTTTTGTTTCTTTCCTATAAAGAATATCAGACACTCTAAATCATCTAAATTTTATAAAAATATTTTTATATATTCGTTGCTGTTATATTATGATTAGATGGAAATGTATATTTTTTAATTAAAATTTATTACAGTTTATTTTCCATTTTCCAGAATTACCCTATGCTCCTCGTATACTTTTCGAAATTTTCCAAATTGTTTCCTAGTACTCTCTTCCTCCGGAAGTTGACCAAGATCGTGAATGTCCAGATATCTCTTGTATCCTTTGGACAACAAATTTATCATCCACTGAAAAGTGATTTTATTGAAAAATGGTGCCTCCGTGTGTTTATATACGATTTTTCCTCGTGTCTCTCGTTCGATCAAGTATCTTCTCCTTCTTCTTGTCTAGACAGGGTGAAAATTGTGATTATTCAGCGAGTAAAATGTGGGCTATTTGTATGCTCCAGCCTGCTTGTTTTTACTAGGTCAAGGAGCCAATATGCACACATAAAATATATTTAGAATAACGATAAAGTGTTCATCTTACCTGTTATCGAAAGATTACTTAATTGGACATACTCTTCACATAACTATAATTAAACGTAAGGAGTATTTTCATTCTTATTGAGGTTTGAGAAAAGAGTTGATATATTATAGCAAAGTGGAAATTAACGATGGATAATTGCAATACTAAAAATTAAAGTGATTAGGAGAATTTTATTCTTCTGAAAAGTGTAATTTACTTATTTATTTATTTTTATTCAATTTTGTTATTTTGTTATTGTATTTATATACTTTCTTTTTTCTAGAGGTATAATATAGAATAATGGATAATTATATTATTATAAATAGAATTGAGATAATTGATAATTGTATAGAAAACAGAACTAAAGAGACTTGAAGGTAATTTTACTGCAACAAGTGTAACTTTTTTATTTTGTTGTTTCATCATTTTATTTTTCAGGAGATAAATAGAAATTTAGGAAATGTAATTCTTTATTTTTTCGTCATTCTATATTTCTATATTAAAAAGAATTTGTTTCATGAAACCGTGTGATGTTTGTCTCTCTGACATTGTAACAATTATTAATTTTAGTATGACTATTCTTGGATGTTTTGAAACATGTGCATCAAGCATCAAAATACACTTTCTACGAAGAATTTATTTGGTTTCCTAGAAACTAACCAGAGAATATCGATGGAATGGAGCTATATTTGCGATTTAGTTTGCAGTATCAAGGAAGAAAAGTTCTTTGTTACTATTCGATAAGCTCTTCTGCTTCTCCAGGTCACGATAATAAACATTATTGTTCAAACAAACTAAGTAAATGTAAAACAAATGTTTGCATTCGGCTGGGAGTAGCTGGTTTTTCTCGATAAGGTTGCAATGTTATGTTGCTAATTCGATACTTACCATAATAAGTAGTTGATTTAAATTAAGTATCTGATAGTCTAATTAAATTAAATTGAAATTAAAATGGATTTATGATTAATTACAACATTGAGGACAACATGAGGACAACATTTATGAGGATATAACTACCTCGAATTAGCTTTAAAATTAAATAATAAATCAACTTACTATAAGATACAACGTGTAAGAATCCAAAATAGCAAAGAGACCGCAGAAAATAGCGGTGATCGCTGTAGTTGTGTATCGAACATGTAAAACGGATAGACCATATCTGAAAATTTTCAGAAATTGTTTTAGTTGATACCAGAGTCATTAACAATAATAAAAAAAAAATTTCAAATACGAAACTGACCTATAAAGATACGTGAGTTTCCATGCTCGTGATAAACCAATCGCAGCGAATATTCCAGTAGTGTAAGCAACGCCCAAACCATCCTTAACTTCGGTGTTTCGATGCAGGATCCAGCAGTAAAGGATAGCTACTATCGTAATGATCGAAGAGCAAGAAATCCACGTTAGGAAAGACTCGCATAATTCCAAGAAAAGAACCACTAATACCGTCATACATAACAGTGTTCTAGTTGTGTGAAATGGCAGAAGTCTTCTGCATTTTCTAAGTAAAAAAAGAAAAGTATTAAAAACCTGGATCCTTTATAAAATATCAGCGAAGGTTTCAATTTCATCACTTTTTACGTGACAATAATAAGAGAGATTATTTTTAATAGACATGTAATTCATAGTCATTATCCTATTTATGTCACCACTAATCTACGATCTTTTGCATATATTTAGGTCCAATCGATCGATCTTCGACAAACCTTCAATTATCCCTCGTTACAACAAAGAAATAAACAAATTCAACATCCTTTATGAAAATGATCTAAATTAACTCAAGTGCCAATAAAATGAACCAATTAATTACCAGGTAATTACAACCTTGGACAAATGGCAGTCCAATTATTTTTGTATTACCTTTTTAGAAATTGATCAATTTGCTTATAAACACGTCTAATAAACGTCATAAACTTGTTTTTCAACTTCCGTCTTCTCAAATTATCTTGTTTTCTTGGAACTTTAAAAGAATATTTTCTGGATTTCACAATTTCTTAAGAAGAACTGATCAAATTTAAAGGGATTACGAGAAATCTTTATTGATTTTTCAACGAAGAAGAAAGAAAATAATCGAGCAGCCATCTGATTCAATTTTATTAAAATTCTTCGAACGCGCAACATGACGTAAACCAGGAAAACGTGTATACGTAGGTGTATGAACACCCTTCATGAACACATGTTATAAATTATTCTGGTAATTAATTCAAGCCTTTTAGTTATGCCTTTAGTTATATTAATTCATGTATTTTGTTATTTCATGCGATTAACAGTAATATTTATATTTTTATTTGTAATTATGATTTGAATTTTTATTTTGCTTTTTTATTTTTTTTCGAATAATATATTTTTTGAGTTATTTTTTTGGTAATCTTTATAGATGTACATAGAATAGGATTTAAAATTTTAGTTCATATTTGATTTTGTTTAGCTATTTAGCTTCAATAATGAGTCAAGATATTCTTTAAATCTTTTGTTTGGAAAGCAAATCATTAATAATGCCTTAAGTATAGTAATATTGAAAAATATTTCCAAAGTTTTGTATGTCTATGATATTTTTTATTTGTAGAACGAGGAAAAAACAATAGAAACGAGTTTGGTATAGAAAACAGATAAAACTTTTGTAGATCCAGCCTTGTTTCCTGGAATAGAAAGGTGTTACAGACGTTTGACATGGGTAAATAATTGATAAAGTTCCCAAGAAGAATATCAATTATTCATTTTCTGGTTAAAGAATTAATTCGTTTTAAATTTTTTTTTTCAGATCTTTTCTTATTGAAGATTTTTAATTACAATCATTTAAAAATTGTAATATAATTCCATGTAAGAAGGGTCAAGTAAAGGCGAAGAAATTAACAGGCTTGAGAAATTTTTATCACATTAATTGAAACAAATTGTTCGAATGGAACATGGTAGTCCCATATGAATCATGGGGACATCCCAAATGTGAAACGTTTCGTTTAATTGAAGGTTGCTTCAATTGGTGTTAGCTGAACACGAAGTTCTAGCCCCTTAAATACAAATTAAACATTCATTGCACGTTTTCCTCAAATCAACAGTATGCATTGTGACAACTAAAGCAAATACCATTGCTGTTACGAATAGCCAAATCTTATCGTTTTAAAATTAACTTTCGAGAATATGGTATCAACATTTCGATCTATATTATCAAGTAATATATCAGATTGTTGTTAAGTAAATATTTTATCGAATTTGTTAAATAAAAAGATTACTTTTTCTTGATTTGACGATGTTTTAAATGAATTTTTTCCCTTTTCCTAGCTATCTTAATTTTTTTATTCAAAATATTGGAATACATAAAATATTTTACGATATTTCTCAACATTTCTAAACATCAGAGAATTGCTCGTGCGTATCTTTTTATAAACTATCGATAAATATATCTTGTATATAATTTAAAATGTAAATCAGAAAATTTTGGGGATCAGAGCCATCTCGCGTTTGGATGCGCGAAGCTTCGACTCGTTACTAGCAAAGCAGGATATGCAAGGAGGTATTCGTGACGTCATATATAGATAAGGAGAGCAACATTGTGCGAAAAGGACAGAAAAGATGTGCCACTAACTTTGGTTATGTGGCTCCTAATACTATCCGCCATTTTCGAAAATGTAATATTGAAAATTAATTAATTACTCGTTTTCCACTAAAAATTTCCATACTTTCAAGTTTGCATCTTGAAATTAGAACTTTATATAAGTTTCTCATGTTAATTTTAACACGAAATTTTTAATAAATTACTTATTTTATTTATTTTGCAAAACTATATATATAGTTATAATATTAACGATATAATATATAATGTATATTCAAACGTTCAAGGAAACAAGTAACAGATATTATTTTAGAAAGTTAGTTTCTTAAACATGTCTTATCACATACACAACTCCTAATTATATTATATCGATAGTGATAAATCTCTCTATTTATCGAAGATATATCGTCGAAATTGAAATCTCAATTGAATTCTTATTTTTTCTCTCTTGAACTTACTTCTGTTCTTTACTGTATTTATACTTCAGAACGATGATCAACGCAATAAGAATCGTGATCGTCGAAACCCAGATGTTGACGAGTTCTACGAGGCATTCTTCGATAGTCTCTTTCTCGGTGAACCGGATACTCGTACCGTTTTCCGTTTTCCAGGACCACACGACACGTCTCGTGGGTAAAATCCTCAGGAATTTGTATCTCTTGCAGAAATCCATTTTTAACAAAATTCTGTGAATTTTTTATCATTTACCTAAAAATATCAATTTCCTTTAACTTTTCAACAATTTTCTATGGATCTTATAGTCTTGAAAATCAATTTTCTTTCGTCTATCTATCTTTCTTAGTCTTTTTGACACTAATAAGAAAATGATTAATGTAATCATCAATATATCTTTGTAAAATTTCTATAGATACTCCTTTTGCATTTGATGATTGTGCATGTTACGTTGAAAGCATGACTAATTTTTATATATATATATATTTATTCACGATACAATTCATGTTCGCATAGCTATTTTGATGGCAGATGTATGATTATTAATTTGACATTCTTTTTTAAAAAACAGCTTAATACAAGTTTTACATAATCTATTGATTTCTCTTTTGAATATTTGCAAATATAGTTCTATTTAGTATTATTGAATATATATTTTGCAATTAATGAATAGTGTATTCCATTATTTTCATTCGTGATGTAACGATAAATTATTTTGCAGGGAACATGATCTAATTTCAGCTCAAAAAATACTTTTTAACTGTGCTTTACGTTCTTCAAAAATATCTTATATCATCTCAAATAGCTTCTAAATCTAAATCTAACGTGAAATCGAATAAAACTTATGTTTTTACGCGTGCTTTTGTGACAAATGAAAGAATTGACAAAAATTGCGGACATCGTTTTCATCGTGAAACGATTTAATAAAAAAAAAAAAAAAGATAAGGTATTATGAAAAATATTCAAATAATCATTCATATCAAATTTTTATTTTATTTGTTGTCTCTTTTCTTCAATTTCGCATTTCTTGATCTAATAAAAATCTAATAAAAAATGTTTTAATCCCTATATTACATATTATACGTTATTTGTTATTTTTCATAATCATTTGAAATAATCACACATCTTATTTTTTTTAGTTTCAAATCAATTTATTTTTTTATTTTAAACTAATTTTTTCTATTCATCATATTCGTTAAAAAAATAAATGCTGACACAAGGAAGATTTGAACAAAATCCCATCTCCGCAAAGAGAGATAAGAAATGAAAAGAAATTAGAATTTCACAGCCGTAATAAAAAAAAGGATGAATTGAATAGCGTTTAACGGTGACCTCACGAAAAAGGTTCACGGTTTAAATTAATACTTCAAGCTTCCGTGGCGCGTTTCGTACAACGACAAACCCATGCAAAGTGTCCATTAATCTCAAGGCGACATAGATCGAAACCTCATAGCCATCAATATCATTCACGTGACAAAACAAAAATATAAAAATACAAATGTCGATCGTTCCTCTGATTCAATGATGATCGTGAAACGTATTCTATTTTTCGCGCGCGCAAAAAAAAAAAAAAAAGAATATAAAAAAAAAAGAGAAAAGAAAAAAGAAATGTTACATAAATTAAATAGATTCGCGTTAACATGGTAATATGCTCTTATCGGATTAGCTCGTTGAATAAACAATTAATTAAAATTCACGGATGCCAGTCAACGATACGCTAACTTTTTAAGTAACAACACTTACGTGCTCCCAGTTGGAATTCCTCGACGCGGCTCGTTACCATAATTTATACGGTGACTCTATTGCCATCGCGTTTCTGTTATGTCACAGATGATTTATTCGCCGTTTCCTCGTGAGACAGTTTGCTTCTGAACTTGCAACTTCACTTTTTTCGTCTCTCGATTCACGAGTTCGTTTCTTTAAAATTCTCGATGTTGCAGTTTTAACTTGTAGGCACTCGTATTATGTTGATGATGCTTTTTAATGAAGCGCTGAGAGATTCATTTTGAGGTTGAATTTTTGTCGAATCGACTTTTATATTGAAGTAATTGAAGTAAGACTAGATAAGTAAGTGTTGTGTTAAATTTTTGTGAAATAGAAATTTTGCCTTTTTTTTTTTTTTTTTAGTATGGGAAAATTAAATATTAATAAATAACATTATATAATTCAATTATTTATTAATATTTAATTTTTGCGTATATTATAAAAAAGGCATATATATGGATGTATATTATTAATAAATAATTTTGGTAATTAAAAACTATCTCATATCTTAGCTAGTCTTCAGCTCAAGAGCGCATAAATGATAAGTAAAATCTTATCTATGAATAATTGAGATCTTTTTTGTTTATGGATACGAATAGATGATTTATATGAATAAAAGAACGATAATTTATATTTTTTTCACTTCATTTGTTAATGTAGATTATAAGGAAAGTATTGAAAAATGTTCGCCCCAAAGTTATTTTTTTTTACATTATATAAATAATATTGAATTAAATAATAATTTTTTTGCCCAAAAAAACCAATATGAATTTTATTCATGCAAATTAAATAAAATCAAAGTTTGTAATTTTCTATGCATATTAAATTTAATACAAAAACCATTCATACTAATAAGGAAAATAATTGATTGATATTTAAATAAAAGTATATCTTAATTCTGGTACATGTTAGAAACAAGATTCTTTCAATAAATTTTTTTTTACGTGAATGAAAAAATTTATATTTTATGTTATTCCGTGATTAATCGTTTCGTATACATTTTCTAAAATAGAAACCCTATTGCACTAAAGTATATTTGTAATAAAAATGTTTACATGAACGATGTTTAAATATTAAAGAATTAGTTATTCATTGTAAATATTAAATTCTAAAAAAATTCCATATCATTTATTTTACCGTTCTTTTAAATAATTAAAGAACTTAATTGTCGACTTAAAGAATTTTACGATTGAGAATAATGAAAGGAAAGAATAAATATCTAAAAAGTTTAAACATGCACATTGTCTTGAAACATATGGTTAATTCATTCAATGATGAAAACAAATTTTTCAAATGTATCCTATCTAAAAATATTTTATTAAATTTAAATAAAACAAAAGAAAGAAAAAATCTAAGAATCGTGTAGAAGATTTAAAAAGAAAATATTTTCGTTCGAAACGCAATTATTCATAAATGACAAAAAAAAATCTTTCGAATCTTTTAATATCTAATATATACAAATTTTAGAAGTGTAAAAAAAAAAAAAAAAATAAAAATCTCAAGCGTGTAAAGGGATTAAAAGATACACCTTCACCCGAAACGCGATTACTCGTCCGATACTCGACTTCTGAAGGGTCCAGGAACCACTTGTCGGTTTCGAATCGGTATTCTTGGTCACGCACGTGCGCGGCCATCGCTTTTAGAGAGGAACATGCGTGCTCCCCGGTTGATGGTTCGCGGCTTACTGACAGATCAGAGAGTCGAATGTCGAACACTAGCGAATCGTAATTCCATGTATACGATGAGTCACTGGTGAAAAAAAGATTTGGGCCCTGCTGGCAGCAAACTCTTCTTTCACCGGAAACGCAAGCTCACCCGTCCTAGAAAAGCGGATTTCTTTAGACTGCCTTTAGACTCTTGGCATCTCATTGTCAGCCTCTTTTTCCATCTCGAGACACGTCGCGTGGAATTTAACTACGGTGAAACTGTCGAAGAAGTTGAAGAGCAAAGTTGACAATTGAATACAAGTTGCAAAGACGAGATCCATTTTTGAAAATAGTAACTCGTTATATTTTCCGTTTATTTAAAATAAAATGAGTTTATGTATTTTTTTTCGAAAAGGGTTAAGATAAGATCACAATTTCTATAAATTTCTGTTTCATATATATTTAAAAACTCATGTATATATAATAAATAAAATTTTAATTAATTAAACTACTAATTTCTAATACACGCATATTATTTTTATATGTTTTAATATATTTTATATATTTTTATTTGATAGAATGATATTTATTAGAAATAATAAAATTAATTATAGAATTAATTAGATATCGAAGCTCTTTCTTGAACTCGTAAATCTTGTAAGAAGATAGACAAGGAGAGGAAATTGTGGAAGAAGGACAGAAACAGGATAAAAATATGGAAATCAGCGCCATCTTCAGAGTGCCGCAAATGAAACTCAATAAATAAAGAGAGCAAATAGAAGGAAAAGGATAGAGATAGAATAAGAATTGAAATCTAACGCCATCTCTTATCCAAGTATTGAAAATATGCTTCTAAAAATATTGAAGAGATGGCGCCAATAGTCAATTTTTAAGAAATATGAGAATCAGCGCCATCTTCAGAGTGCCGCAAATGAAACTAAATAAATAAGGAGAGCAAATAATAGGAAAAGGATAGAGATAGAATAAGAATTGATTATCAACGCCATCTATCGAATACTAAAAGTATTACTTTAAAAACAGGATAAGGTAGAATAAGAATTGAAATCTAGTGTCATCTCTTATCTAAATACCAAAAATATGTTTCCAAAAATATTAAAGAGATGGCGCCAACAGTCAATTTTAAGAAATATAGAAAATCAGCGCCATCTTCAGAGTGCCGCAAATGAAACTAAGTAAATAAAGAGAGCAAATAATAGGAAAAGGATAGAAATAGAAAACGAATCGATTATCAACGCCATCTCTCATCTGAATGCCAAACTATAATTCTAAAAATAATCGAGAGATGGCGCTAAGAGTGACTTTTCAATCTATTTCTACTTTTTTCCCCATTACTTATTAGCCTCTTTTACGTGCATTCCATTTCTCTTTTAAAAATACTGCTATATTTTAATCTTTAATGTAAAAAATATATATATTATACTTTAACATTTATTCAAAATCACGATAATAATTTAATAATTTGCATTTATAATATTCTTAATATTTTTATAATTTAAATTTCCTTCGTTATTTTTAAAAAATATAGCAGTCGAGGATGGAAATAATGGAAATGGAAGACACTCGTTTATTTGAAAAATATTTAATAATAAACATTGACAATATACAGAGAAAATACGCCATAAGAAGTCGCTATGGGAGTAATAAGAACCTAACAACTGGTCCAGACTTACAAAATATCATCAAATCAGACAATGATAAAGGTGTTCCGAACGACACCCCGTGTACTCCTATCAGTATTTTGCAACTAAAGTTTCGAGTTGATCGTATCCTTGTTCTCTCGATTCTTTTTTTTTTTTTTGTTGTATTCTTTAACCTGATGTTTTTTTTTTCGTTATATTTAATTCTTATTTATTTATTATTTTATTTACTTATTTATTTATTTTTTTTTTTTTTACTTTTTTGCTTTCTTTTCCTGCGGATTCATCAATATACTTCTCGAATTTCCATCGCGTGTAAATGTGTTTTCTGCGCGGATGTGTGAGTATATGTAATTCTCAACTTTCCTGCGTTTTTCTCGGCGCAAATGTCTCTTACGCCTACTTTAGCATATTATTTCTTTTTTTTTTTTTTCATTTTTAATTCTTTTCCTCAGATGGTTGGATTCGCAACCAGAAACCGATGGCTGTTCGCACGCGTCCCCCGTTGCGAATCCGTTTACACTGCGAGAGAAGCGAAAAACAGGTGGCATTTAGCTTTTTTTTTTTTTTTACGATGTTCTCTATCTCGTAATTAATTTTCTTTTTTCTTTTTATATATATATATATATACCATTCTTCGCATTTTCTGCTCCTTCTTTTTCCTCGTTTATCGAAACGTTATTACTAATCACCCTCCATTTTTTGTATTTCGACCATCGAATCGCGCGCGCAATTTCTCAAACCACCGTTCCCCCACCCCTTCACTCTTCTTTCCCCCTGATCAATCGCTGATATAATAATAATCGTATTCCCCTCATGCCCAATGAACGTCCAAGAACTTACTTCTAATCGCGCCGATTCGACCAGGGCCAAAATCATCATCACGCTCATTCAACACACGGCTCTCTCCACAACATCACCCACGCACTCTCTAAATTATAGACTTATTATCGTTAATAACGCCCTAATGTCATGGAACATCCCTTATTTGTTAATTTTTATCCCCTTTTCTCTTCTTTTCCTCGTTTGTCCATATCTCTCTCTTTCTCTTTCTCTCTCTCTCTCTCGCGCTCTCACACACTCTCTCTCTCTCTCTCTCTCTCTCTATTTGCCTCGCGATAATTCGAAAAAAAGAAGATGGCCGCGTGTCGCGCTCGAAATCCTCCTCGGTTGATTGCCTCGCGTGGATCATGTGTACATAGTGCGCCCAATTGTCTCGTTCAGATTAATTAAGAGAAGAGAAGGTCCAATTCTCTTTAAGAGAGAATCTTATCCCAAGTGAAAGAGAGCGGAGGAAAATGTGCGTTCGCCACGCGCGCGAATTTTGAGATTCCGACGGGCGGAGGATTAGGAGCGGAACGGGGCCAACGTTACGCCGCCTAGTTACGCTAGGATATGTTGCTCGTAAAGATGTGTCGTTTACGTTAAGTTCATGTTAGTCATCTAGATTCACTTCTTTAAAAATCCCGTTTACGGTTTTTACTGCCTTTAATTAATTAATTAATTAATTAAGAGTAGAATCAATATTATTTATATTTATGTATAATCGGTGCGTATCGATCGTATTGGATTTATTTTACAATGCGATTCCACTTTACCCGCTAGCACTCGAGAACGTACGCGGTTGAAGAAAGAAAAAGATAATAATACGTGATAAATGATCAATGACAACAAGCAAAAAAAAAAGGGGGGAGGGGGGACGAATTCGTCGGACGAGGTGGAATCTTTTCTTCGTTCCATCACTCGCTTTAGTTTTTAATTTTGGTTGTTAATTTTTTGTTACACGTAAGAAAGTGATCGACGATCGAATCGTGCGTGTTTCATGCGATTATTTAATTATATTCAGATTATTCTTTTGTACAATTCGCAAGGAGAGAGGATTCTATCAAAGTCGCGAAGCACTTCCTTTCTTCTTTTTTTTTTACACGAATATATATATGTATATATATATGTATAAATTAGTATTTTTCTAGAAGAAATATGAAGAAGATTAGTATCCGCGTTTCTATCCTCGAGACGAATTCTAGATTCTTCTAAGAGAAGAAGTTTGGAAAACAGATACTATTTCTAATCTATTCCTGGCTACCTCTAATTTTCTTATTTTCTTTTGTACAGGAATTCATTTATTATTCTTGGATCTACTTATATCCCCCTTTATCTTCGGATAAATATACAAGATATCTCGTGACACGTAAACAAGATCCAAAAGATCCCGATCCCGATGAACGGAAGCGATAAAAGCGAGATTTCTTTATTTACATCATCATACTTTTCCTTAACAAACTCGTTACCCGAATTTAAATTATGATTTACGTTCCGCGCGTGGCATTCTTCTAAAAAACATATCACGAATATTTCGAATTCGCTTCGAATGCATCCCTACATAACACCCTCACGTTCACGTATCAAGAAATATCGCAAGCCTTGCGAGTCGCGAACAAATTAACTTGATTAAAACTTTAATCAAATCATCGAATCAAGTGATTGCGATCGAGTATTTATCAATCGTACAATTACACGATTCATCGATCACTCGTATGCGAATTACGAATATTTGCAAGAGTATTTCTTTTTTTTTATCCATGATCGTCGACGAAATTTTCCTCAAGCATATGACAAAAAAAAAAAAGAATAATCGAATAAAATGAAAAGGGAAATAAATGAAAAATAACATCTCGATGGCGACGATTATTGGCGTATCCATCGAGAATAATATATATATATATATTTTATATATATATATATTATAGGCCTGCGTACGCAATCGGAGAACACGCTTCGATAAAAGTCCGGAACAAGAGGAGGAAATATGGGGGGGCAGGGAGGGGGGAAAGAGGAGTTGTGCACTCGTGACGAAGAATAAGACGCGGAGACGATGGGTCTCGCCTATTTTTGAGCTTGACTTACGCTAGCCACTAGTTGTAATAGCCTACCGATAAAGGTAATCGATTACGAGTAAGTATAAATTGTAATTACAGTGTACAATATACAGGGATAGATCCGCTTATCTCGCTTTCTGGTTCCCCCTAAATCTAAAACGCGACGTTCCTCTGCAAACGAATCACTAATCAGAGCGTATCCTTTCCAATATTATTATATTATCGAATCGCATGTCATTTTCGAGCATAAATATCAGGTTCTCTTTCAGGAAGTTCTCTCTTGTTATATGTATACAGGTGTATGTGTGTGTGTATATATTTGTATGAAAAATGTACTCGTTCGAAGAGGAACGATGGTCGCGCAACAGACAAGGTTCGAAGAGAAGAATAAAGAAAAATGGAATTCTCTCCTCGTCACGTTTGAGGAACGTTTTTCGCGCGAGAATTCTTTTCCTTTCGCTCTATCTTTCATTCTCTCTCTCTCTCTCTCTCTCTTTTGCTCTCTTCTCGGGGAATTGTTTTGCGAATATTTTCATTTCTATATCACTAGCATATCTTGTGTTTTTTCCCCCTCCTCGTCGTCCTTCTATTATCCCCCCCACTGTTTCATTATCTCATTATTTGTATAGCTTCTCCTTTAAAATCTACGCTTGTTTATAATTTATAACGTTACAAGAATCAATGAGTATGTTCTGAGTTGTTCGGTTTAGCTCCTTAAATTATTAAAAAAAAAAAAAAAAAAAACGGGAACGGGATCCCGTTTCCAATCCTTTTTTTTTGTGCTCGACGAAATCGATTACAGTCGATCCCTAATCGTATATAGTTAATAATGTTATTATTTACATGTACTGGCGCTCGCACACGCAAAATTGAAAAATCAGAATATACGATTTTGTCGCATAGCGGCCATCATGGTTCCGGTTGGTGAACCATAGAAAACTAATTCTACGGCCGGTTTGCCTCTTTTTTTCCCCTAGCCTAGTGACCTATCCTAACGATAGATTTAGATTTTAAAACGTAATCCAGCGACAGTAACTAGTTCCTGTCGCGCTATCTACGTAGAAAAAATAATAATAATAAAGAATAAAAGAAGATTAGAAGAAATAGAATAAAAAAAAAAAGAAAAAAAAAGAAAAGAACATATTTGTCATATTTGGCTATTTCACACGATTTCTTTGTGTTGTATTCTATTTTTTTTTTTTTTTCCCCCTTTTCGTATAACCATCGCGTGTCTTTCACTTTTTAACTTTGTTCCTCGCGTTTTGTGTCTCGTTTCCTTTTCTCACCTGCGTTTCTTTCCATTTCTTCCTTTCACTCTCAAGTTCATTCACTCATGGCCACTCGCATTCCTCCTCACTTGCACTCCACTTTGAGTCACGCAACACGACTTACCTATATATATTTATTTATATTTATATATATATATATATATTTATTTATGTATATATTTATTACGATAAATCTCCACTTAACTAGAACTTTTTTTTGTTTTAACAGGGATTATCACTCACTCGGCTCAATGTGCGTACCATTTCCCTTTCGCGTTTCATTTTTTTTTCTTGTTTTCTTTTTTTACAAAATACTCTGCTTTGGAGTATTTCGAGTTTATGTGTGTCTGTGTTTGTGTGTGAGTCTCTCTCTCTCTCTTTCTCTCTCTCTCCCTCTCTTTCTCTCTCTCACTTTTCTCTCGTTACTATCTCTTTCACTTTCTCTCATTTGTTTTCATGATTATGTTTAAAGAAAAAAAAAAAAGAACAAAACAAATATAGCTAATTTCTTTTCGATCGATCGAGAAGCGGATTAGACAGCGAATTTTATATTATCAGATTCATGTGATCGAGAACGCGGTGGAAACTCGAGGAACTTGAACACAAATATAATGAAAATATAATGTACATGTGTAAGTGAGTTTATACGAGAGTAAAATATAGTATCTTCGGTGGATAGGTGTTAATTATTAGATGACAAACAATATTTGAAATATCACAAGTTCAGAGTATCCTGCGGGAGGCTCTTCTAAAGATTGTTTCTCAAAGGATCAGTCTATTAATTTCAACGTTCTCGATCACTCGTTACGAGCTTCGTTACAATTTTTTTTTTTTTTTTTTTTGCACGAATTTGATCGAACATCTTATCGCACATATTTGTCGCACGAGAATATGCGTCACTCGCGTGCAGACGACAGTTTTGAGGAATTGGAATCGCTCCCTCTCTATCAATCGATGTTCCATAAAAGAATTTCGCGAGTAGAATGATAATTCCAGATAATTACGATGAAACACGTAGAAAAATATTCGAAATCGATTATTTATAATTATACAACTAGATAACTTACAAAGAAAAAATTAACTTCTATTCCAATTCCTCCACCAAAAAGTAGCTAGAAAATAAGAGAGCGTTAGAAACCTCGATCGACAAGCTCCGTTTCCCTCGAAAAACTGACCATTCCTTAAAAAAAAGATAATAGTAGTACTAATAATAATAATAATAATAATAATAATAATAATAATAAAAAAAGACAGAACAAAAGAATATCCATATCTAAAAAAAAAAAAAAAAAAAAATGCTGCCACGTTCTTTCCTTTTCCATCTTTCCCATCGGAGCATCGACGAAGCCTTGAGTATTCAGAAAAAAAAAAAAGCTGCGTTACATTGACGTAATCTCGATTAGGAACCGGTAGAGACTGATTTGACTAGATCCTGTTTCCCAGAATCTTGCTTTCTCAGAGTTCTCGTCCAAAGGGTTCTCTCTCCCTTCCGCCATATTAACTATTCTACATCTCTATAGCCGCGAATCTACGCACACACACGCGCGCCCACAAGCGCAACATAGACACACACACATTATATTTGGCATAGAAACCCTACCGGTCACGCGTAACTAACTGCTTCGTCGCTCTCGTCGTTTCTCTCTCTCTCCCTCCCTCCCTCCCTCTCTCCCTCTCTCTCTCTCTCTCCTTAACTTTTCCCTCGGCTAGCTACCTAAGAAGGGTCTCGCGTATCCTCGCTGATCACCGAGCAATGTCGACTGGCGTTTGTCACCGGAAGTCGCGTTCACCTCGCCGACACGAAGCGAAGAGTTCCTTTCCGGCAGCCATTAGCGCGAAATTCCTTTTTCGTCTTATCATCGCGTCTGACAATCGGTGTGTTTCCCGATTTTCGTAATTAGAAAAGATCCCGCGAGAATCCTTCGCTCGATTCTGATTAAAACTTGATTAAAAAAAATGATTGCTCTATATATATATGCAGACAAAAGAAAGAAAGAAAAAAAAAACAAAGAAAAGAAAAATATGAGAGAAGCAACGATCGATCGCTCTTGCTTCTTTGATTCAAAATTCTCTCTGTGTTGTGATCGTTTTGTCGCGTATTCCGCTTCCCCAACCACGAAATCAATTATGAATTATGTACAAAATTCCTTGTGTGTATATGCGTGTTCAACATTTCCCTTCTCCCTCTTTCGGATTTCGCGTGAAATTATCGTACAATAATGACGAGTAACGTATGTAATGCGATTAAAAATTACCCCCATTTTCATCTCGTGATAAAAATCCTTGCCCGGAAACGCGTTTTAAAAGTTTCCCCCAACGATTATAGAAACGTGCACGAGCAACGAATTGCATAATTACAATTGATTTCTAGAGAGATCAATTATCTATATCTATTTACTTATATATATATATATATATATATATGTATGTATATACACAAATATATATACACGTACACCGGCAATATTCGACACGTTCCCCCCCCTCTGTCCTCGTTCAACTTCGTATAAATCGAAATGGCTGCCGGGTCTGAACTCGTATAAATGGATAAATTTAACGACGCGATGCCTTTACACACGGTTCTCTCATGTGAATTTCGACTAAACAACTCTCAAGAATGTTTCGAAAGAATTTCTCATTTCTATAAACTCTTACAACTCTGATCCAGCATCATCATTTACCATTCCCCCCTTTTTTTAAAACGATCGATTCGAATCTGTTCCAATGTTTAGCATGTTTCGAGCGAAACTCAATTTAACCGGTTCCTCTTTGTCTGCTAATTCAGTTTACCAATTCCCCCCGTCTCTACCATCCCTCTCTTCTCTACGCCGATTATCGATCAGGGTTCGAAAGTTCGACGACGGTGGACTTTTGTCGTCTAGTCGACCGTTTCGCAACCCTAATCGAGGAGTAACTAGAATTTTACATCTAAATTCAAACCATTCTATTATCATCTTTCGTTATCTTGAACCTTTTTCTCTATCAATCGTCCATCTATTCGATTACTCTCATCCACAATAATTCGCCAATTTTTCTTCTCTTCCTCTCGAAGATCCTGGAACCGTGCGCGGTCTATATCCATTTCCTTCTTCTTTGCTTCTGAATGGTTGTCCTTCGTGATGAGTTCGTGATGGTAACTTGGACTTGGTTGGTTGACTTCGTCTACACTGGCTGGATGTTTCTTTTAGGGAAAATTTTGCTTCTTTTCCGCGTGGATGAGAGGCAAAGTCGACGATCCCGTATCGATGAAGAAGAAGGCTAGCGTCAGCATGCGCGGAGGATCCAGGCATCGCTTCGTGGGGTGATCGATGGCGGATGACGATGATGATTGTGTCGATTTCTGTTTGTTCTGGTCACATTCAGCTGAGTACAACGACGGTGTACTTGGAAGGCTCGCGCTTCGATATTTGACCATTTTTAATATGGCGTGAACCTGTTGTAGCCGCCCCTGTACACGGTCGCCTGTGAAGAAAATTGATTGCTCAATTAGACAAATCTGATTTGTTAACTTGAGGCGCAATATCGTCCACGAAGCATCGTGTTGGAGAGATGCACGTATGCGACCAAATATCGTTTGAAGCATATATATATATTCTCGTGCAATGGATAAAGTAAGATTAAGGCATTCGTGCATGAAACGTCTTTGATGCTTGTATCGTGGATGGAATCGAAGCATAGGCGTCTGACGCAACGTCTCGTGGACTGAAGAATTTCTTGAAAAGTGAACTTCGGTATCTCGACAATTGTTTACAAGTTTGATTTATAAAGGAACAATTGAATTAATTTCTGCTTCGTATCATTTAAGGGGAGTTGTGGCGGAACTTTGGTACCGAAGTTCTTCTTCTTGTAAATTGTCGATTGTTAACTTTAGATTCTGAATGCTAAAGCAGTTGTAATCGATTATTGTGAGTTATCAATCCAGTAATTCAAAAGTTGAAGGAATGTAAAGTATGTACAATTGTTTGATTATTAAATTAAAATTGCATTTACCCCATATCCGGCTACTGGTCCAATACCATGTCCAAGATAGGGATCAGCGTATTCACGCCCATAACTGTAACATTAATGCGGAAGCGTGTTAAACATCCGCCTTGTCATTTATTCGATGTGTTCAATTTGTCGATAATAGGTGTAAAACGAAAAATTAAACAAATAAAAGGATATATACAAACTTAGGATTTGTCTAAGGATTTTCAGTGGAACTATCAGGTTTTTTGACAGGAGTGTCATCATCGGGACGATAACTTTCGAGGTGTCTGCGACTCCTAAGAGCTCGGCCACGACGACGGGTTCGACCGGAAGAAATGGACTCCTCATACACTTGTTTTTCAGACGGTCTGAAGTTGGATTCAAACAACATGATCATAGAACATTTACACATTTATTAATTGCTCTTCTATCCCTTACGGTCCAATACGGATTCTTTTGCAAGATAGAAAACGTTTATGCTCAAATTTTATTCATATCCCAAGATAAAAATATCCGAAACCAAGTGAAATTTCAACGTTATATGCAACCCGAAATATCGATACGATCTTCGAATATTTTGTATCCCGCGTGTATCATCAATCCCGTTCGAAAACCTAACCTATCTCCATCGATCGTTGCGCTTTAAAAATTGCGCTTTGAAAGGAAAGAGGAGAAAAGAACTAGGTAGATTCGAGCGTAAGGAAGACCGTAAGGGGAAGAAAGGAGAGTTGAAAGACGGGAAAGAGGCAGAGCCCGAGGGATAACGGCAAAGAAGGTATGTGAAGGGAGTAGTGTGGTGTGCTTACCCCGCGACTGCGGCATATCCTGCGACCGGTTGTGCCGCAGCTGCAGCTGCGCTGTATGCGCGCGCAGCCACTGCCGTGTAGGTCGCTGCAGCTGCGTAGGTGGCCTGCTGCGCCGTTGAGAGGGGCGTCTTCAGCAATGGTGACGCTGCAGCTGCTGCTGCCGCGGCCTGAAACAGGAACCATGACCCGCCATGCAAGGCTCAAGCAAGCTCCAAGACAGAGACCAGACAGGAATTTCCTAGCGAAGAAACGGTACTAACGCGTCCTTTTTCTCGCTATACGTGAACATCCTTGCACGCTTCGCCGGTATTCGTTACATCTCACATGGGAGTGCGCTCGTCCCATTCGATCGTTGAGGTTAGGATTGCAGTTTTCGGGGGAAGAAGGAATTTCGATTCGTAACTTTGCGACTCAAATAGATAAGTATTTTCGATTGCAACATTTGTGTATTGTTTTATTTAAAGATAGGGGAGAGAATTTTTTATCTTCCCGGAACAGGATAAAAATTATCTATAATCCTTCCATTTTTGATCTTTGAACAATGAAATGGAAACTTTTTAGGTTTTCCGTGAAAAACAGAGCTTGGGGAAACGAGAGGATACTTTCAATTCTTTGAATCATAGAAAATTTCAAGAGCGTTTTCTGGAAAACGCACTCTTTTTTAACTCATCGCGTGCAAGGATTTTTACGGATGCGTTTATAAAACGTATGGATGAGACAGCCGGGTTGTCGTTCATCGTTTCATCTGCGATATATTTTTTCTCTACCCTTGTTTACACAGTCGGGAACTTTTATTTGGAGCGTTGTTTGAACAACGAGAACTGTTTCATCCATACACCACGGTGCAGATAGTAAAAAGTTTCGAGCACTCAGCTAAATGTGGTTCTCGAAGCTACTGCTTTCTGTCGATCAAAAGCTCAAGGAGGCGTGACTTATGTACAGAGAATGATGCGAGAATGATCGTATGTATATTTTCTTTTTTTTTTTTTACTCGTCGAAATCGATTTCTGCAATAAATAATGTCACGATAATGTCATGATATTAAACATTAGCTAAAGGGTTTTCGAGGTTTAAATTTTATAGCGCGAATGAATAGCAATTTTACTCAAAATTTTGCATAAAATGGAGAGAAAAATTTGTTTTTGGTAACGAGATAATCATCGTCCCAGATAACTTCCGAACATGGCTTCCGAGTATCGATGTTCACGTCGAGATTAAGACATATCCATCGAGTATGCCATTTATTACCGTGGAAACGCGAAATCTACATGCATGCATCTAAAGTGCAAGTGTATCTCTTCTAAAAATATCTCTCTATCGCGACATTTTAAAACGCTTTTACGTTATTTTATTATTTTGTATCACCGGATCGTCGATAACTGAATTTTTTCAAGACATGATATAAATTAGATTAAACATTTTTTTTTGTACGTAAAAACGTACAAAGTCCATATTTCACATATTTTCAGTAAAAAAAGAAAAAGTAAAGAAAAAAGTAAGAAATCTTTTAATTAATCGCTATTAAGAGGAATAGATCGAATACTTCTTTGCATCAATATATATTGTACAAGTATATATCCATTCCTCTTGATTATCCATTCGACGGAATGAAACCGGTCTTATTCCATCTTTCGAAGAGCGCTTAAGTGCAACTGAAATTAAATCCCGTCCCTTAGTTCTGCCCCATTTTATTAAACTTCTTTTCCGTTTCTAATTCCGAAATTATATTATCCATCAAAGAAAATCCAACTATTCCTGAAATGGAATCGTTAGCATTGACCGGAAGCTGGACGATTCACCTGGTTCTCTCGTTAATGAAACGTGAAGGTTGGCAGATTAGAAATCTTTTAATTAACTGTATACGAGTTTCAGGGATCTGAATCGAATCGAGTCTTTCCAGAAGCGTGATTCGATTTTCCTTTTTTCCTTTCTTTCTTTCTTTGGATGAAAATTTTCCAGAATCTCGTTCCAATTAGAAGAAATTTATAGTCTTTTGCGAATAATCGATGCTTTCAGGATCGATGCACAAAGAGCTTCTATCGCATAAAGGAAAAGTTGAGAGTGCACCTTCAGCGATAGAACGTTTACTTCCGAAATGAGGGAAAGTTTTTCATGTCGCGATGATTAATGACTGCCAACTGAGTTGTTTTCTTTCGCGATGCGTGTATTCGGCAAACGTCTCATAAATCATAAACTTTTGCGCAATTATTGTGCTTGGTACTAAGCATTTTAGGAAAAAAAAAACCAATCTCATTCAATCGCTTTTGTACAGATATTCTGAAATTTTTCAAGAGAATTTTTAAAAATTCTTTCGCAAAATTCGCAATCACGAATATATCACTTTCGATCATTAATCTCTTTAGAATTAAGAACGAAACCACACAAACTTTCGATTAGTCAATGAATCGATTTAAAAGAAATATATATATAAATAATAATCATTTCGTCAAAATCGCTTCATCGCACCAAACTAACTCTCCTTAATCTTTCGATATATCAATTCTCAATACTCAATTGTCTTTCAACGACTAACGAAGAATTAGAAAATGAGAAAACACGGTTTCGACGGTGCCAGAAATCTCTGAATCTTGTCGTAGGCGCGACAGCGGAAAAGAGGTGTATGGCCGATGTGAAAAAAAGAAAAAAAAAAAATAAAGAAAGAAAAAAGTTTCTGGGTCACACGGCTGATTTTCAAATGCGAGACACGTTCTACGTTGCTTGATTTTCGACCGAGATATTTCGCGGAATGTGGGTCAAGTGACACTCGTCGGTCCAGCCTGGTTCTCCACCTGTGTTTAGCCGTCGAAATTATTTAACGTTCCTTGAAATCCTGCAACTTATTACTCGACCGCCTTCCCACATGCCCGAGCTGAGATTGGAAAATGGCGGGTCTGACGTGGAACGAGCCTCGTTAGGTTGCTTTATGGAGCCCGGAGGTTTGTTTGATATCGTTATTGGGGTACAGCAGCGTGTTCCGCCCGTGGGTGGTTTCGCCACGAGTATCATACTGGTTGGTTCTTTGAAAGTGTTCTCTCATGTTATTTGTTTGCTTTCTTTTTTTTTTTTTGGAATTGTGATCTTTAGAATATTGCATTTTTACAATCTTTTTTTTTTATTACTTTTTTGTTGGCAAACAATTTTGTAAGGATCTCAACAATTGAAATAAAACCTCGTTATGTTGAAAAACAAATTCTTAAATAAATTTGTAAATGTATAAAAAAATCTACAATCTTTTAAAAGAAATTTCCGATTACTTTGTCTGATAGAATTCAGGATATATCTGATCAATATCAAGAATCATCTCTCTCCAATGTCCGACCAATGTAAGATTCATCCACTTCACTCGGTTAAAATCATAGACACTCGAGAAAGTTGAACGAAGTACAAAGTTTCAATATTTACAGAACCGGAGAACGAATTAAACATCGCGCTTATTAACTTTAATAAATAACTTGGAACTTTTTTCGTGTTTTTCCATCGAATCAAAAATATGTTTAACGAGATGCTTTTTAAAATTTTTCTCCACGTTGATGCCGCAACTTGATACTTAATTTCCACACGGTTATAAAGTATATATCCCGCAGGCTCTCGGTTATTTTCGAGGGGGTGAAGATTAACCCGTTACAAGTGCGTCCGTCGCGCACTTTTCCGCCGATTCTTTTTTTTTTTCCCCTCCTTTTCCTCTTTCGAAATTACGAAACAGAGATCTCACGGTTTACGTCGGTTCACGGATCAGATGTTACGTTAACGATCTCCTCTTTTCTCCGATGTGCAATGTTTCACCGCTAGCCACGAGGAACGCGCCTTGATAATTGCTCCCCTTCGTCCCCCTTCGATCCCTTTCTGCAGCCATCCAGAGACGCTGCTTGCTTTACGTACGAACCGACTTGGAAATTGGAAGCCGATGGGCGTTGTAATTGGTTGGAAGAATTTGTGCGACGACACGGAATTTCGAGTAGCGGTTTCACGAGTATTTTCGTGGTTGTGCTGCTAATAATTATTATTGGCTCTCGAGGGAAAATTTGTATTTACAGATCGTTATGTAATAATTGGAAAGTCTGTGCCTTTATTGAAAATGTGAGATAGTAAACTATGAGAATAAATATACTGTATCATTGGAAAGAGAGATTGGATGTTATTTTTGGTTTCCTTTTTTAATTCTAAACAAAAATTATTTGTGCACTATTCATTATACGTACTACTTTCTATTATTTACTATTCTTAATCGAAATCAAAGTTCATGCAAATTTTGTACAAATTTAGAAATTTGTTTACTCTAAAAAAGGAGGATCGACGAAAAAACTTAAGATTTCTCTGCCATTTCGAAATATTAATATCAATATCCACGTGATTAAAAAAAATTTGTGATGTAAACTCTTAAGCAAGAAATTATTCTTTCATTAAAAATAACACAAACGTATCCCACTTAACAATTTATACCTGTCGTGTATCCATGATCCAATGATCCATCTAAATCCCTCATTCTCGAAACAGACTTTTAAATTCCCAACATCTTCCCTCCTCTTCTCCCTCCTAATAATAATTATCACGTTTAACGAAGGGCGCAGAAGACGGAAGCCCAGCAAAATACCCGGAATGAAGTTGTCGGACGCGCGAAATGACGCGACGTTGATTTATGGAGAGAAGAACGAGGCTTCCACGCGGACCACTGCCTCTCTTCCGTGCAGCTCGTAAATCCTGGCCGACAACCAGGATTCCCTGCGGCCAGATCCGTGCCCAAGGCGAGCTTCTGGTCCGCCGGCGGAAATAAGGAGTCGAAATCGTTGGAACGAGCCGGAGCAACCGGAAATTCTGCGGCCGCGTGACTTTGGAAAATTTACAACGATTTTTCTAACCTATCATCGTCGATCGTGCTCCTTGTTTTTTATCTTGCGTTCCATCTTGCGCGTTATTTTCAAATTTTATTTTATTTTATTTTTGTGTGCGCGTTTCTCTTAACAAGTTAAGAGAACTTCGTTCAAGTTTAAATGAAAATTTGTTTGATCCAGAGTGCTGACGTTAATCGTAGACGTGTTCGTTTTTTTAACTTGCGTTCGTTTTTTAGAATTTAATCGAAATTGGTTAAGTTCAATCCCCTCGAGAGACACCTATTCGTATCGACGTTCGAACGAGGAATGTTTCCAAAGGAAACGAAGTATAATGGAAATGTATATATATCGTGTGTGTGTGTGTGTATATACAGAATTCTCCTTTAAGAAACGTAATAATTTCAATGATATTATTCGTTTCGTTTGTAAATATAACTCGAATAAGTATAACTTCGGATTAAATACGTGCACGTCGTAATTACGACAATGATTAATTTTAAAAATTAAAGATAAAAAACTAAAATATCCGAATACTTGAAATTTCTCTCCTTATTAATTTCAAAGATCCAATAACATTCTACGTACACTAAAAATTCTCCAATAACCGCGTAAATCTATTCATAAAGAAAAGAGGCATGCCTCCTATGTACACGTGAATAAAAAACAAAAAAAAAAAACACGTACACTACACAAAACAAAAATTGAAATTACTAAAAAGAATCTGATAATTCTCTCGAAACTTTATAGATTCTACGTATGTGTGTGTACGTATATACACGTGAGAGGTGAACTAAGTGGGTGGAATGTTTCTAACATGAATAACTTTCCCTCTGTGGTCATCGATATGCTCGAAACAATTATCAACGAAACCCAAAACTGTTCCACAAAACCGACCGAATTAACTTAAATTAACTAACCGATGGGTTCCAAAAAATAAAAAAAAAAAAAAAAGAAAAAATTTGCAGAAGTAACGAAATTTTAATTGTGCAAATGTGGAATTTCTCGAGGATTGAACGGCTCGAACGTTTCGAGAATCGAATCCACGAGGATGAGAGTTTATTCGACTAGACACTCGAGACGTCATCGAGCATCCGGAATTTCAACAATCGCTACATCCGCGCCAGTTTTCGTCAAAAGCTCGAGAACCACCCCCTCGAGAGGCAAACTCGAGGCGGAGGTGGCTAACATATTCTCGATTAAGTCGCCGGTGGAGAAACTAATTTCGAGGGAGGGTGAATCCGTCTGCCATGGGGTGTGATGTGGGGATTGGGTTGAACTTGGTAGCAATTCTAAACTAGCTAAACAACTCTTTCTAAGATACTCGCCGGCTCTGCGGAGTGCTCACCGATTGCAGCAGCCATTGCAGCGTTGGGCGATCTTCGTGTTAGTGGGGGGAGGGATGCAGAATGCAGAAACAGGGAGAGATCTTTTCGATTCTTGACAATTTTTAAAATTAATGGCAACAAAGTCAACATGTTGTGTTGTAATGCAATTTAAATATCGTTGTTACGAATTGGAATTTCAACACTTATGTTATAATTTCGATTTTACTTTAAAATTTGAAAAGGAGAATTTTTTTTGAAGTGTCTTATGAATATAAAAGTGTAGGTGGGAGGAGAAGAATGAAGAGAATGAAAAGGAAACAGTGCGTGCGTGTTTTTGATGTTTCTGCATCATTTCGAAAGTAATAAAATATCGTCGAGTATTGATTAACAATAATTCGAGATTTTTGTTCTGAAAAATTGCAGTCGTCGGCGAGAAACTTTTTTTTTCTTCGATGAACACATTATATATAATACACACATTACTTCCTATGTACTCTAGATGTTTTCATAGTACGATAAATCGCGTATGTCTACGTGAAAGCGTATCAACAAATCCAAGAACAGAATATTAAAAAATCTAATGAGTAAAGGGGGGAGAAAGAAAAAAAGAGAGAAACGATAATAATAATAAGAAGAAAAAAATTAGAAACAAAAACTACCAATCGCATGCATTACATTGATTCAAAACAAGAGATAAAAAGGGAAATATTAAACATTCGAGGGTGATGCGCAGAACAGAGGAAAAAGCGTAAAGAATAGATTTAATTTAATCTGAGATAAAGAAAAGAGGGGAAAGGATGAAAAGAAAAGAGGGGAAAATCGTTTTCGGCATTCTAACAGAAAATAAAAGTGTGATACGGATACACAAAATGGCGGTACGACGATCGGTGAGCACTCCTGGTCGACCAGGTCTAAATGAGAAAAATTACCAAAAAAAAAAAAAAAGAAAAAGACAGGAGAAAAAAATAGAAAAGGGGACAAACGTTACTCAAAAATAATAATAACAAATAATAAAAAAAAAACGAAAAAAGGGAAAGAAGAAAGAAACAAAAAAAAATAGACAAACAACGGGCGAAGAAAGTTCACTCAGGGCGGACCCTTAAAATTCCTACCTCCAGGGCGGGTGCTTTAGCCTGAAACACAAACGGCAAACCTGAAAAGAAATTCCGGCCAGATGGGGCGGAGAGAAATGGGCAATTTTATATGACATCGCGTTTAAACGAGGAATTGTTGGAATCGTTGATATCGTTGGTTGATCATTTAATATTGTTATAATTAATTTGTTTAACATAACCTAGAAACAAATCCATGTATGTTCGTTTGTGTTTAATTTTCTTTTCTTTCGGTGGGGGCAAAATCGATTTCGTGTTCATGGTTTATTTCTAGTGAATGTGTGAGAAAAATGAGCGAATGTAAAAAAAGAAAGAGGCGAAAGATGAGTGGACGCGAGAAATCAGGCGACAAAATGCAACAAGATGCCGCACGACGCGATAAGATGCGATTTTCGGAAGAGACATTTTCTCGCGGGGTTGATTTTGAAAAACTAATAATATAATTTAAATTTAATAAATTTAAATTATATTTTAATATTTCGAAAAAAATTTTTTTCCCTCGCGTATAGAATATTAATTTTTCATTTTACATTTCTTTCTATTCTTTTCTACATAAAGATAAAAATGTCTCTTGCCAGAACAATCACGGGACAGTAGAATTTTTTCAGAGAGATAAATTTCACGTTTTCGTGATCGAAGATAATGACACGTTTGACCAAAATTCGAATCTCTGATATTTCAAACATTAGTCGAACTCTACCACATATTTTGATCGTTTGTATCCGAAATATTAAAACCATCGAATTTTTAAACGAAATTGGCCAGAACGTGTCGAAGTATCATCGAATTTTCGAGGTATAAAATGTTTTCCAAAATCGCAAAAGAGCAACGATCTCACCCCATCCTTTCCTGTTTCCAAATCAAACGTATCGAATAATTCCAAAAAAAAAAAAAAAAGGAAAAAGAAAAGAGAGAGAAAAAAAATACGAACCTTCTCTCGTTTCGAATTTTCTATATCTACATATTACCGTGCTCGGATTTTTGTAACGAAACAAAAGGACAGTTGGCGCGCTGTTCGAAATTAATTTTCATTTCGCTTGATTGCGAATCGGGCGAACTGTCGAGAAGGGGGTTCGAAACCTCGAAAACGATATCTGTCGTTACCCGTTTCCTGTGTCTGCTCTTTTGCAATTTCTCCCTCCTCTGTTTCATAATTTCTCCTCTCTTCTCTCTGTCTCGTCCGAGCGAGGGAATCGCCGTGGATTTTTCGCGGTACGATACGGAGGAAAGCAACGAAAGAGAAACAAGAGAGGGTGGAAACGAGGAGAGAAAAAGAGAGAAAGAGGAGGAGAAATGGACGAACAGGCGAGCGACGAAAAAAAAAAAAAAGAACGGACGAGAATGACAGCAGATGAAAGAACGTAGAAACGAGATAGGGATGGCGTAATTGTTATCGGGCTCTCTGCGTTTCACATGTGTGCAAGCCTGGCAAAACGTGTCAACTAACGTCAGCTGTTGCTTGAGGCCATTCCAGCTAAACGGGTCCGGAACAGTTGCAGACTTTAGTCAATATTTCTGTGCCTTCTTTTCTCTTTGTTCTACATCTCTTTCTTTTTCTAAATCTTTTTTTCCCTTCTTTTTATCGTTATTATTATTATTATTTTACATTTAGTTTTATTTTGTTTTTCGTTGTTGCTGTTTGTTTCAACTCTTCCTATTTTTTTTTCTTTTTTTTCTTTTTTGCAAGATATCTATCGTGTGCTCTGTTTCCGGGACGCGATGGACGACGTTTCGAATGGCTGGGAATCGATCGAACGACAGCTTTTTTAGAGGCAACAATGAACCCTCTTAGAAAGGGTAAGAACGTCCGACGGTTTTCCATTGTATCACGTGGAAACACCGTTTTCCTGTTTGAAACCGTTTCACAACCGAGCATAAAGGCTATTTTTACAGTGGAATGCTGGGATTTGCATTGTCTTTGACGATAACTTTAAATTTGAAAATTATATTTTGCTAATACGTGATTGTTAATTTTATAAACAAAATATAACAAAAGGATTTAAAAAAAGTAACAAGGAAAATACTATAAACAAAAAGAAAAAAGAAATAAAATTTTGCTCATGGAACATTAAAGGAAATAATAATTGGAAAATTTTATCAAAAAATATAATTAATGTCAACGTATCATCGAATAGTTTAAATTATTATTACATCATACAAAGAATCATAATTTTTCATTAAATTTTACTGGCCATTTTGCAACGGCGTGACCGTTAAATGTAGGTCATCGATTTCCATCCGTGGCAGTCACACGTTAAATCACTATTCCAAAAATTCGATGGAACCAAACATTAACTACGTTAAAATATTCCAAGCGTGGAAAATGATCGATAATTTCGATTTTTCAGGTCGTCGCTCGCGACCCTGAAATTTCCTTCAATTTTCTCCTCTCTTCGCCTCGGCTCGGATCATGGAAGGAAAATTCGCACAAACAACGATCAACCGTTCGTTTATCAATTAATCCCCGATAATCTGCCGGCAACGTCTGAAAGGTGATCGATTAAGCGCGCTGATGTTTCAATCCGGCCGGGGGAGGGGGATTGCTCGATTTAATTAAAAACTCATTCGTCGCCGCTTCGAGCCCCCGGAAACAGAGCACCGGCGACAATTTCCGGCGGAAAATCAGTGAAAATCTCGTGTCTCACCTGTAGCCTGTAGTTGGGATCCTGTGTCGCCGCGTGTGCTGCTAGGAACGGGTCGTAATAAACGCTGGAAAAAATAAAAATCACGAATGTTAGTTTTGGCTTCCTTTTTCCAATTCCACCTCTACGCCAACCAGTATCTTTTTGGCCTTTCCTCCTCGTATTTCTCTTCGTTCTTGTTTTATTCACTTTTTCGTGGAATTATTTTCCTCGCGATTACTACGATTACTCGATAATTCAAGAAAATTTAAATTGTTCATCTTTTCTAAACGAAGATTCTTTCTTTTGCGAAGATTTCGATAATTATAACATTCACAGCATTTAATACCGAGCTATGTTTGACGAAAGTGAATATTAATGAAATTCATTTTCGCAGGCAACACTCGTCTTCATTCCGCCAAAAAGAAACTGGTCGCTCTCATCTGCAAATAAAACGTTCGCGATAAAGTGAGAATCGTTTTCGCGAGATACAACATTTCGAGAGATTACGTATACTTCGCTCGATATGCCTCGAACTCGATGCTTCGAGTTCGATAAGCAACGAATAACACCGATCGATTTGACTTTTTTCGTTTCATCGTTCGAGGAAGGGGGCAGAGAGAAATAGTTCCACCGTTTCCGCGACTCGATCAATTTCCACCCACTTCCCCGATCAAAGTATCGCGTTTCGATCAAATTTCGAAACCGAAGCGCGTGCTTCTCTACTCGTCGAAGCCATCTTTTATATCTGACATATTTATTCATCGATCTCCTCGTTCCACGATTGTATCGAGATCCCCGATTCGTATTTCTCCATGTTTCGAACGATCTTTTCAAATCTCCACGCGATAAAGATCGTCCTCCATCGTTTCCAAGTTTTTGTAAATACATCTTCTTTCTTTCTTTCTTTCTTTTAAACGAGAATATTCTTTCGCGAGTGGATCGATCGAAGAAAAAAGATCGCGATAAAATCGTCCCCTCGTTCATCATTTTCACCGCCCGTCGAGTTTATTCGTCGCCGGTTATCACGACTTCTCGCCGTTTCGTCGTTCGAAAATTCATAAATCACGCGCGTGTCCTTCCACACGCGTGAAAACGTGTCGCGCTATGATCGGTGGATCGGAGGAAGACCCGATATGTAACAAACGATTTCAACGCGTTCAAATGGCCACCCTTATTTATGAGTAATAAAACTGGTTGCGATTGATCGACGGGGAAATATGGTCGCAACGCGGAAATATCCGCGGTCCCCGCAATTTTCCATCACCAGTTTTCATCTGGTGCGCGCCGTCGTGTCGAATTGTTTAATTAACGGCTATACATGTACGTAGCTATTTATCGATGCGCGAATGAGTTTCTACACTTCGACAGGGAAAAACTGGTGGCGGGGTTCCGATATATCAACTGAGAAATCTAGGGACCGTTCAATATAACTCTCCTCGTCGATATTATTATTGGCAAAAAAACTTGAAGAATCATTTAATTGATTCATTTCTTAATTCTTCCAAGACAATGTTGGGACAACGTATCATCGGTTTGAACAACTATATCGTTAGCTTATCTCTTATTCCTTTCACAATAAAAAAAATCTCTATAATTAACTGTTACAAATCAATCTTTCTCTTATTCCTTGAATAATTTAATCTCGAAAGGATCGAAAAAAAAAACGACACGAACATATCAGCGAGTATTCGAAAATCTCGATCAAGTTAAACAACATCACGTCAATTTTAACGATCCATCCAGATTTTTGATATTCCTCCCGTAACCTCTCACGACGGTTTCCCCTTTTACGAAGCTTCGAAGTTTCAAATCCTCCCCCATTAACCACCGATCATCCCGCCACGTCTTTAAAAGAAAAGATCATCGTCGGGGATAAATCGATCGGAGACAGACCAAATATTCGAGGGATCCCCTCTCTGTGGAAGAATAAATTCGTGGTTGGTTCGGAGGGAAAGGTTATATCGTTTCATGCTGGTGATTTGTGTGAAAAGCAGGCTTGCACGCGCATGCTGGTCGCAACTGGAAGCGTGTTTGGTCTCGATGACACTCGATGATCCGCGGCGGACAAATTGGCGGAATTTCTCGCGGTTCGGCGATCGGCTCGGCGAAACGAAAAAACTGAATCAGCTGTTGAACGAAGTGTGAATTTCCACGCGGAATCGCGGCCGTTGGTCGAAAAGAATCGGTAGGACGCGATATATATATAGAGGAATTCGGATCACTGATTTGAATATTATCGGACCTCTCGTTGCGAGTCCATTGTTAAAAAATATTTTAGCCAAGAAGGGAGAGAGATCTCATCTCGTGTACAATAATATCTCGTGCAGATCTGTTGCGAAGTAGTTTTTATTAAATTTCGATTTTTTTTTTTGTTTTTGATTCGATTTTTCATTTCTTTCTTTTCGTTTCAGACGATAAGGGATTTGCCGTAACGAAATGTTGATATTTTGAAGTGACAAGGTGGCAACTACATTCTCCGTTCTCTCAGAACAACATTCTCAGAAACGACACAGAAGTTAGAGCTACAATTTGCTGCAACTCGAACTTGGCTACGAACGGTTATTCCCATCCTTTGTGTCGGGACAAACACTTGAACGACTTCTTCTGATTCTCTGAACGCCCGGTGAAGTATAGTCTCCTCTCATTCACGGGCTTACACCCGTGTATCTCTTAAACTTCGTCACGCAACTGTTTCAACTTGCAAACTTTCCCGGCTCCAATTAAACCGTTCCTTCGAACCCAAGTCAACTTTCCTACTTTGCAACAGAGCCGCGAGTTCGTGTCCCGAGAACTTTGCCTTGCTCTTTAACGCGAATCCTCTATATTCAATAATTTCGCGGGACTAAACGTATTAGGTCATCTATTTAACACGAGTAAATGCGGTTGTACACCGAGAGGAGAAGTTGGGACAATGGAACATTCACGAAAGGAGAATAGAAAGTTAAGGATCATTATTCGCGAATCCGGGTTATAATCTAATACAATACAAAAGTAGAATAGGCGATATATTTTCCGCCATTTTCGATTCAATTGTGCTCGATTGATTCTCCATTCAAGATCTGTTTCGAAAATAATTTCGAAACAGGAATGAATTAAATCTCACAGACTAGAATTTTATAAAGAAACTACTTCTCACTCTTAACTCTTAAGGAACGAGAATATCAATAAAAATAATCCCGTTACAAAGGGTTCTATCCACACCCCATTCTCCTTTTATTTAAAAAAAAGAAAAACTCGAAATTCCGCCATGACAGCACGCAACATCCAGCAATTGGGAAGAATCAAAGATCAAGAGATTCGCTGCGTATAAAAGGGGAGAAGGAGAGAGAAATATCAAAAAGAGAAATTTCCATCGGTGCGTAGCAAGCATACGACACCAGGTCGAGGTCTACTTACGCAGGTGCGAAGGGATGCAGGGCCGTAGCCGCAGCCGCAGCTGCGAGTGGCCCCGGGTTCCTCGCGAGGGCCAATGCCGCTGCACTAGTCGGGAAAGCCGCCCTCGCAGCGCCCACTCGTCCCCTTTGGATGGCGACTCCTCTCAGCGCCGCGGCTGCAACAACACGCACAAAGACACATGCTAATGCTCGCCTACCTTTTCGCACCGTGTTCTCACGCCGTCGGTGAGTTCTCCTTGCCGGCCATCGCCGCTTCGCTGCTCTCCTTCCTCTCCTTTCTAAATTTCGCGAAATTTCGTGGGGGAGGTTTTTTCCAGAAAGGAAGAGAGGGGCGACGACGACGACGAGACGAAATATTCTTCTTCCCCTAACGAATTATTCTTTTCGGCCGCGAAGTTTTTTTTCGTGGGGAGGAATTTTTGAAGGGAAGAGAGGACGAGACAAATTTTCTTTTCTTTTCTTTCTCTTATCGCGGAGGGGTGAGTCTCGAATGGAAGAGAAAACGAGAGACGAGTTTTTCGAAATAGAGAAGGCGATATTCTCCTATTCTTTTCTCTTTTGCCGAGGATTGTATTTTGAGACAATGTTTCACGTTGAGAAACGAATTTCAGGATGTCGAACGGGCACGAAAAAAAGGATCTTTCAACGACTTGGACTTGGAAAGAGGGTTGGAAAGTTCTAAACACGTTGGAGGAGACTTTTGCATCTTTTGCACCCTCAACGATAATTATCGCACTGATTTTAATCTCTTATCCGCGTTTTGGAAGGATTTGAAATGAAGATTGCGAATGGATAAATAATGGAACGAGAATGAAAGTATGGAATCCTCGTGTTTTCTGCGATAAATAACGAGAAGTTTGTATTAGAAAATTGGTTTGGCCATCGATCCAGTCGAGAAAAAATCGAGATTAGAAGATTCGTGAGAAAAGTGAGAAACCAAGAACCACTTATAATCAAAATAACTCATCCGATGTAATTGGAATGATAATTTGACCGTCTTTATCAGAAGCTACGAATAACTGTACCTGAAATCGATCTTGAAAAAATGAAATTGAAAAGCAAATGAGTCGAGATGAGTTAAATTTGAATTATCTCAATTAACGGAATCGAAACAAAAAAAAAAAAAAGAAATGGAAGAAAGAATAGAAAATTGGTGGAACAAGATGAAACAATTTTATAAATCACCTAAGTGTATGCTACTCACAAATATTATAATCTGCACCCTATTGCCTTGTGCCGTGATAATTTTGTTCGCATACCTGAGCATAACTTATTCGACGAGAAAACTTTTAGAGAAGTATTTCACGATACACGCGCGAAACAAAACAAATCAATAATCAATAATAAACGAAGATGGAAACATATTTTGAACGAAATGGAATTAAAAGAACGTAAATAAGGATAATGGAATTGAAGAATACGAAGAAATGGATTAATAGATAAGAATTTGTTTTCTGATGACAAATGATATCCTCGAACGAGATGTTTGGACGGATATTTTCGCAAAATTGTATTTGACATCGTTGAGACAGATACTTCTTCTACCATCAAAGCTATTTACAGCATCTGACGATGTTTGCAAACACACGGAGCAGCAATTTGTATCCAAATATCATTATCGAGAAAATATCTTCTTACATCGTTTCACGATTTTTAAAAAGATTATTACTTCTCTCTCGACTTAACAATTTTTAATATACCAAGATATCAAGATTTACAACAATTTCTAGGAAGATCTCGGAAGAAAACCAAAAAAAAACAAAAAATCGAAGAATCCACGACTTCTTATGAGATCCTAAATAAAATTTCCAACAAAAAGATTCTAATCCCCAAGCAAAGTAAAAGAATACACGTGAAGGAAAGAAAGAGTAGAATTCGAATTGACAAAACAATTCAAAGAAACTGGTCGAATCTCGTCGAGAAATAGGATCCTCGAGAATGAGAAGAAATAAAATCACTCGGATATCGTGGAACAAAGTCCCTTGAATCGACGATCCTCTGGTTAAAAGATATAGAGCATAGATAGCTTTCGGTGTTTAACGACCACGGACGAGAAATTTGGTCGATTGTTCGAGCGACAATTAGGAAGAAATCGGCGAGCTCGTTCCGCTGATGGAACTCCCACTTCGAAGACGACGCCTCTTTCGGCGCCCGGAAATGGCTGCATCGTCCGCGTATCCGGCCCTCGATTGATCGCCAGACAAATTCTCTCTTTCTTTCTCTCTCTCTCTCTCTCTCTGTCTCGTTCCTTTGATCCAAACATTGGAGCAATAAAAACTGATGTTTCTGCCTACCTTTTGTCCGCGCCGTCACCGTGTGTGCGTATCCCTCAACTCTAACTCCGTGCCTTTACGCTTCCGCGTGGTCCACGTTCAACTTCCGCCTCGAAGAGATCAAGGAGCGCTCGCGTGAATCGCGTCTATTGTTCCTTTTATGCGACGATCCTTTCTTTATCGTGTCGTTTACGAGAGAAGTATATATAGAGAGAGAAACAGAGAGAAAGAGAGAGAGAGAGAGTAAAAGTGAATTGCAAAGCGAAATGCTTTTCGGTTAGCGCTTTTTAAGTTAATGTAATTTAAGTTCGTTGTCACTGGTGTGACATCTTTATTTCATTTTGTCTTCGAGAAAGCTTTTTTCCCCCTCTTCTCTCTTATCGATTTTTAATATCGATTAGACCGGTGTTTATGCAAAAATGTCCTTCGTGGATTATTTATAGTATTTTATATACATATATTATTTTTTTGTAACAATTTGATACACGATTACGATATCGTGTATCGGGAAGAGAACTGTAATTGTGTAATTACGTTACTGTTTTAAGAGAGATCGATATTTTGTTAAAAGAATTTACATTTATTTTTATTAAAAATCAACGATTAAATTGGAAAATCCCATATGCATAAACATCTGCAGTCTAATAAAAAATATATATATATATATGTATATAATAATAGTGGAATTTTTAATTTGATTTAATTTTCCCGCAAAATTTATTATTATTTCACCCGACACGATTTCGAACGCTCCAAATCTCTTCAAGAGACAGAGTCCCCCGTGGCGATTAGTTACAAAAATGAGAGAAAAACTTGCGCAGCTGGTTACAGGCTAATATAAACTTGATATAAACGAGCAACAATATAAACAACAATAACAATCAACAACAACAACGGAATAATTATTTAAACAATCAACTACCGTGCAAGTGTCGCACGTGTGGTTAGCGCGATTTAACAAACGGAAGTTATATATATAAAAAAAACGAGACCGATTGGATCGACTGGATGGTTACAATTACAGCCGGATCCGGCTCTATTTTATGGTTACAAAGTTGGGTGCGTCAAGAAAAACAAGACTAGAGCGTGATGCATTTACAGCAGGCACATTCCAAAAACACATTGGTTTGGGATTGTGGGGAGTTAAACAAGAAAATCGAACAGCGTGACACGACACGATCTGCGGTCGAAAAAGTTGTGTTCTCGAGTGAATTGAATTGCTTGTTTTGGAATTTTTCGAATTTATTAAATAAGCGATTAAATTAGATCTTCGGATTTTAGCGTTCAATTGGTGGTCGATGTCATGTTCACGTTATTGAGCTGTTTTTTGTATTTTACGATAATCCGTATATTCTCTGGAAAGATTAGAAAACGAAGAAAATATACAGAAAAAAAAAAAAAATTATTGAAAAATAGAGAAACGTTTCAACATCAACGGGGATTCAAGTTTCCAATGGAAAATTAGCCTGAAAACTGTATCTACCAGTTGATATCAATTAAGATTCTATTTGATTAATAAGCAATCGTGTGCACAATGATACTTTTTACCTTAAACAATTGTATCTTCATCTTTAGGACGCGTTTCGTATCCGGAACTTGTTTCTTGTTTCTTAAATCTCTTCGTTCTCTTTAATTTCGCCGAAATCATACGCCAAGATTATTAGATCGGTAGAATTTCGGGGGAAGGAATTTCGGGCGAAAATTCAAAATTCGCAGGGCCCATCTTCATCGGATTTCACCGTGACGTGCACGTTTCCAATTAACGATAATTAATTAATCGGCTAACGATCGGATGTTGGCCGAGGTTCGTGCTGATAAACACGGGCCGTGACAAGTTTCATATCCAATAACGAAAAAAATTTCAAGAAAGAATTCAATTTTCGCGAAAATTATATTCCCTTCCCCCCATCCTCGTTTTGCGCGCAAATATAAAAACCTATAAATGAAAATAAAAAGCAAGACCAAAAAAAAAAAAGATTCATTGTGCACGTTTATCCAATATCTTATTAAGATTTGCCTTATTAAAATTCCAAACGGGTTTTGATATGTTGCGAAACGTGAAATAAAGAGGGGATGAAAAAATAAAAAGGGAAGAAAAAATCCAGGCTCGACCACAGATCGATAATCGTCGCGCTTGTAAAGTCGCCCTAAATGGCGAGAGTGGGATTCGCTAATTACGTGAAAGGAACATCGATAATGCGTGCCCCAGAGAGAGCAAGGGTGTTGAGGAGGAAAAAACAAAAAAAAGGAAGAGAGGAAGAGAAAGAATGAAAGAAAGAAAAAAAGAAACGGTGGTGCTCGACGAGCAGTCGTGACGAGGATGGAACAGCACCGCCGCTTCCGGTATATTCGACGTGTCTCGTTGTTTCGAACTCGAAGATCCCCTCGTCGGCTGTGTATCTCGCGTTTTCTTTTTTTTTTTCTCCCCCCTTCCGGATAAAACGCATCTTCGTTATTGTCTGTCCGCGTTGCGCAATGGGGGAGAGGGTGACACGTCGAAGGAAGAGAAAGATTGGGGCGGGAAATATGGAGGGGGATATGAGTTACGATGAATTTTCTCGAGAGAGATTGCCTCTTAATTCGATAACTTCTGTCAAATATATTCTTTCGAATATTGGCGAGTGAATGGTCAAATCGTTTAACCATATGAAATGAAACGGTGAGAAACGGGTGAGGTATGTGAGATAAGAGTGGAAATTTTGTGGAAATGAGAGATTCAATTATTCCCAATGGCGTGTAATTAAAAAGATAATCCTTTTTAATTAATTCCTTTCAACCGTCCGATCGTCCCTTGTCGATCATTAATCGCTAATTAAATGATTGTTCGAATGGAAAGCGATCAATTCTTGAAATCCTTATTCTTAATAATTTTGAAGAAGGATTCTTTGGAGAATTGAGAAGAAAAAAGCAATCTCTCACTCACTCACTCACAGTTTCGTCAAGCGAAAAAAAGTGTCTCGATTAAATCTCATATCCGATCAAATGGAAAAATAGATACAAAAAGAGTCCCAATGTCAAGATAAATCTATCGCCTCGTCCCTTTCACAGTAGTTCCACAAAATTACACAACGTTCCAGATCCGTCAATCTTGCCTCCATCCCACCCGTTCTTCCCGACCTAATAATAACCCTCCAACTTTCGATTAAACACAGTATCGATCATCAGCCGACAAAAGAGACACTCGTTTTCACCTTTGACGGCCTCGACTCTTTGAAAAGTCGCGAACCGTTTTTTTTTTGAGCCCAAAAGAAACCAGGTTAGAGGGGCGAGGAAGAACAAGAAAAAAGAAGGGAAAAGGGGGAGAGTCGATAAGGAGGCGGTGACGTGCTGTGATGGAGATTCGATCTCGCGTCACACTTCCGGCCTGGATTATTTTAGAAAGCGTCTCTCTCTGTACCTTCGTCTCGCCGCCGCCCTGGGTGCAAGGACGAGCGGTGCAGCTGCAGGGGATGGGGTGACCGCGGCTGCGGCGACCGCTGCAGCTGCAGCTGCCGATGGCGCCGCCGCCCCCAGCCAGCTCCACGGCATGGCCGGCAACCTGTATCCTGTTTTTGTCAGAAACTGTTAGTTCTATTGCACGTGCTATATATCCTTCTTACGAATTATTATTATTGTCGGTCGCATCACGTCCGAGCCAATCCCTATTCGAATCTGTGGATCATTGCTCTTGCATCTTTGGATAATCGAATCTCGATTTATTATGAGGAAAAAGATTGTCGGGGATCGTGTCGTAATCGAATGTTGAATTTTGATAATTTTGAGGATCGATATTATCGCGATGTATGTATATATTTGTTGTTGAAGGAAGAGGAGAGAAGGAATTATAGTAATTGGGTATTGAATTTTGATAATCTTGCGAATGGATTATTGGATGTACGCGTGATTTGTTGAGAAGGAGAAGGGGAAATATAGTAATTGGATGTCGGAGATAATATGTATATATTGATTGGTAGGGTTTCCCGGAACAATTTAATACGTCTGATTAGTTATCGGGTCGAATTATATCCGTGCCAATTGTACCAGAGTTTCTGATTTTGATATTCTGATCATTTGGATTGATATTTTAGACAAACTATTATATTGCGTTGGATACGGATGAATAGAAAGTTGACTGATCCACAGTGACGATTAGGGGTTGAAAATGGCAGCTTGTCGTTAAAGTATCTGTTTCAGGATGCGTGTTCATTGCCCGTGACACGGAAATATCATTTTGGAAATGATTTTGGTCGGATGATCGATATACGTTTCGTTAAATCCAAGCCACGGACAATAAACGAAACGATCGTGAATCAATCGAGTAGTGGCAAGTTCACTGATTATGGCATTCTCGGTGTCAGTTAGCGAGTTCTTTTCATGGATATATAATTTTTTGGTCTAGTTTGTTCTTTCGTTTCTTCCCCTTTAAAAAAAAATAATAATTCAATTATCGATCCTGCCCAATCCTGTTCTTACATCCTTATTCAAACGAAACGAATCTAGTGTCTATTTCGAACCCTTCTTTTCTAATAAAATATTCATTCTAAAAATTATATCGATTCGAAAAAATTCACTCTACCAATTTCCCTTTAATGAAATTTTCACATAAAACGCTTATTCGTATTCCCAATACTGAGAGAGAAAAAATTTTTATAACGCACACATCATTTCCTAAAAGATAATATGCAACTTTCTAAAAATAAAGACACTTATCGACTATATACCTATACAAATCATTCCTCGTGATATTCCAACAGAAATAGCTGACACAAGTTGATATATCCGACAATAAGGATTGAATCGAACCAATAATCTCGCAGAACAGTGACCAAATACGATATCGTTATCGCCGAATTGCGGAATGGCAGCGAGAAAGGGGTTTCACGTACAAAAGGAATTCAATACCCCGTCCCCCGAATACAGATTCGCCCAGGTGAATTACAACAGCATGGGGTAACGGGAGAAACGGAGTAACCGAATATCGAAACAGATTAACGCCATCGTGGAAATCGCGTATATTCAAATTTCATGCAGATCTCCCGATGGTCCGCGTTCCGCAACGGGGGAAAGTTCCGGTTCGTTAGGGAACAACGAATATGGATTTATTAAATTCCGGTATCCCCGTTTAATTACGAATTTTCCCTTCATCGCATTGCCATCCTTCTCCCTGTAACGTTATATTCCTCCCTCGATTCGATTCATAAATGAAATCCTCTCCGAGGATCGAGCAATCTTTATTTAAAAATGAAAAAAAAATATATATATATCGAGTGATTATATCGAGTAAGATGATAAACAAATTTATTCGAAGATAAATATTACTTGTTCCGTAATTCCTTTAGTATTGGATATAATTTTAATCGAAATGTAAAAGGAATGGAAAAATAATGAAGTAAAATCAATCAACCTAAGTTTTAAAGAGAATAACGAATGTTTAAATAAAATAAGAAGTAAATAACTAGGCAAACTTTTGTTTTGAAATTTTAAATGTAATGAATCAAATTATAATCTTCTGTAATAAATCGAAATTAATAAACAGGGAAAAATTCAATATTATATTTCACAGATTGTATTATATTTTAATAATTCCATCTCACGTTTTTCGAAATATTCTTCCTTTATTGGAACAAGGACGATATAAAAAAAAAAGAAGAGAAAACCAGAATCTATTATAAGAAATCGTAAGAAAGAAGAACGAGCTATTCAATTTTTATATATCGAAATCTTTCTTTCTCTCTCTCCGAATATTTTTATTTTACCACGAAACTTCTTATATTTACATATTTCACATCGATTTTCCCCGATTGGAACTCTCAACGAATCGCAAAGTTTCCTCCATCGATCACAATATATCGAGACGCGATTTCTCGATAATTTTATATACGAATTATATCGCCTCCTCTTCTTTCTCGAGAGGCAAACTTGTACGAGAGCCAGAGTTTTTTAATTAAAATTCCGCCACCCCCATAACGATCATCGTTCGACGAACCAAGACAATGTATTATTAATTAACTCGGCCTCCCGTCTACGTTGATTTATTCGCGCGACAATACTCCGTCTATTTACTCCGCGAATACGACTCAACTGACTAATTAGAAGTACGTTTATTTATCGTCGTCAATCCTCACGAGTGACACGGATTCGTGATGAAAGTCGGTTCGATTGTTGTTTTTTCTTTTCTTTTTTTTTTTTATCCAGAGTTCTCGATCAACGTTTCCTATCTATCAACGTAATTACACGTCCTTCGTGATTCCGGAAATTCCTTCGCTCTCGTTTCTTCTTCTTTTTTTTTTTTTTAATTCGAAATCAAATTAAAATTCCTTTGAAATAGGCACCAACGATGAAAGATTAAAAATTATTTAAAAATGGGATATTTCGTATAATGCATGCTTATCGATTAAATTTTATAACACGTTGATATTTATGTCCTTTCTACGTGTATAAATGAGAATTTTTATCATCGAGTTGTCCGTAGATTTGACATGGAAATTGTTCCAAGTTTAATCCGATTTAATGAGTGTACACGTTGATAGTCGATCTTCGATGAGTAGTAAGATACGATGAGAGTATTTCACCCATTGTAACGGGGTTTATACGCGTCGTAGAATCTTCAATGAAATTTCCAATTCTCGTTTCCGGCTCGTCCCTATAAACTCCATGGGAGGGGGTAACGTGCTCGTCAAGTGGGCTTCCTGCAGCCACGCCTCGAGTGGCAATTCGGTAATTAATGTGATTGAATCGTTGATTCCACGGGGTGAATCGGCCAAGTTCTAGTGTAATTCTTTCAAAATAGATTACAACAAGGATTGGAACACGATTCCTTTTTTCTTTCTCTCTCGAGTCGAAATTATTTTTATGTACAATCTTTCAATACGCGCATAGTTTTAAATTTTCCAGAAATTTTTGAGAAATAATAAACATCGAGTCCAACGATTCAAGATATTGTATATTCGTGCAACATATTAATTAAAGAGAATGTTCAAAATTTGAAACTTTTTCAACTATGGAATTAATAATTTGAATTACGTTGAAATTTAACGAATATAACTAGAAATGCAATTTTAGTGATCAATTTTTCAAGAATTTTTAAAAAAACTTTCTGTACCAAATACAATAAACTGCAACAATCGACGAATTATTTTACCGCAAAATATAAATATCGTAGATGTTCGTTTAAAAATCTGAAATTTTTATATCTCGAAGAATGCCAATTTTCGTCCATGTATTTCCCCTTTAAGCTTCTCTCTCTAGTATTTTTTTTGTCCAAACCACGAACGCGACACGAGACGCAGAAGCGTTTCCTTTGAATTATTAAGCGGACAAATGAAGCGCGGCCAGACGGGAATCAATGAAATTTCTATCGTTGGTTGGCAACCACGTGCGCCCTACCCGATTACATTAAATAATTAACATCCGACCGAATTGAATCGTAATTAATTATGCAAATACCTAGTTCGATTTGTTATTAGATTCGTTTGGACGAAGCCAACGACGATTAACGAGGCAAGCGACAACGAATTCTCCCCGCGTGCACAGAAATCCGCCCCTTTGCGGCTCGCCGCGATAAATTACAAAGAAAATTCAAAATTTCAAAATCAACGCGTGGAACGCGAAAATAAAAGATTCTACACGTCCCGCCCTATCTTCGAATCTATAAATTGGAATAATAATTCCACTCAAACTTTTGACACGAATGATCTATTATTATATCCATGTCGTGAAATTTTTCTTCATTTAATAATTAATTCGATGGAGTAATAAGTTGAAGTTCTGGTAAAACAAAAATATAAATCTGAATTATCCGTCTCATAAATCATCGAAATTGGACTTGTAACTCTTCCAAGAAATTGAAATAATTAAAAAATGTTCCAAATAGGAGCAGCTGGCACAGATCCATTAAAAGATAATTTAAGATCAAACTTCAATAGCTTCAAGAAGAAATTCAATTCGAATATCTTTTTCCAATACTATTCGACTCTTGGTACACAAAACTTTATATATATACACACTCTTATTCTTCTTTCGTTCCTCGACCCACAGCAATCCCAGTGTCGAGATATTAGCGAAACTCTTTTCACGAAACTTCCCATTCTTTTCCCATCGAAAAAGGGAGGATCTGACAACGATACGATGGAAAATCATTAAACACGCCCCATAGTATATAGGCGAGACTGGCGTAACCTTGAGTCGATGAAAAGCCATCCATCAAGCTTGGCGAGTCAGCAGGGTTGATGCACCAGAGTTTGCGTACGTGGAAAGTCATCGTCGATCCACGAGGCTGTGAGTAATTAATACGATTGAATTCTATTCTACCGGCTGATGCACAAGCTTTGAGGCTTTCGCGCGCGTTGCAGAAGCCTGTGGGGGGTGAGAGAGGCTGGCCGCCCGACGATGGGGTCGCGAAGGGTGCAGGGGGTGGCTCTGCTGGCAGGGTTGCTGCGAGCGATCAATAAACGCTGCTGCCAGCATCCACCCCTGGATCCACGTCTTTTCTCTTCCTCTCCTCCTCTCTCTCTCTCTATATATGTGTGTATATATGTATATATATATTTTTCTGTCTTTTCTCTTCACGTTCTTTTTTTTTCTTACTTTTTTCATTTTACCCTCTTCTTTTCTCCCCTTATCCTCTCGAGATCTTTTTTTCCTCACACGTGCCTTTTCTCAAGAAAGTTCATCGTCTCTCTTTCACTTTCTTTCTCTCCCGCTGTCTGGAATTCGTTTCAATCCATCAATTCGTTTCCCAAATCGATCGTTTTTTTTCTCCTTTCTTTTCTTTATCAGTCTCAAGGGGATTATTTTCCCTCTATCTTCCCGAACTTGACTTCTCTGGTTTTCTTCTCGATCGATTCTACGTTCCGAATGATTTCTCAGACTCCTCCTTTAAGATTGTCCTTCCTTCTTTATCGGTTCGAATTCAAGGAATTTCACTCTCGATTTTTCCTGTCGATTCCTCCCGGAACCGACTCGATTTTCGACCCCTCCCCTCCCCCAAGTTGTCTCGAATACCGCCCCTGGCTACACTTTCCCTCTCTTTCGTTCCGCCCTTGGGAATTTTCACTTCGAGCTTCGAGTCTCTTCGAGCTTTGTAGCGCGACATTTTGCAAGCTTTACTTTTATGCAGTTTGTAATTTCACACGAAATTAATTTCTTTTTCTATCGTTGAATTTCACGCAACGATGTTTTCCTAGATCATTTTATCCCTCATTTTCATTCATAAATTTTCCTCCTCCCTGATTCCTCTCTTTCGACTCACGGGGTAACATCCTTTAATCTCTTAATACTTCCACTCTGTAGCCAAATATTATTTTATCCCACCCTCGTTTACTTTCCAGCATCTGCTTTTCTTTGCCGGCGCGAGTGATTCAGCTCTTTGTCCTTCGATTCTTTCCATCAACCCTTTACACATCCCTCGAGAGTTTCCACACAGGGGAAGGCAATAAGTCGATACAACGCGGTTCAACCCTTCTCGAATTTCTCTCGAAAGCCACCGTGGAATCCACGAAAAAATTCTCAAAACTCTCGGTGAAAAGAAACAATTCGCCTTTTGACGTGAAATCGTCGTACAATAGTGTGAAGAATTCCTGGTGTATCGAGATGGAGACTTTTTAAAACGTGAGATGGAATCCTGAGTGATTTTTGAAAAAATCGAACAGAATTTTACCGGAAATTCTGGAAAAATCGTCTGATGATCCCTTTCGATTTACTTTCGAGAAATCAATTTAAGAGACAGTTGAAGTGGAAAAAAAGAATTAAATATTGTTAAATATCGATCTTTCTCGCGTTCAATATTGCGAAATTTTATGAAACTACATGTTCAAATATTTAACAAATATATGTATATATAGATTTCAGTTTTTTTCAAATAAATTTTGAAAATATTATAATAAGAAACACGAAATTCGACGAGTAATTAGTAACAATTATTAAAATATACGAGAATATAGACTGGCAATCAATATAATCACTAGATATATTAATATCTCATTTCAAAATGTTCATTGTTCCTGCCATTATAGCTTGACTATGGTAAAACATTTTATTACAAATTTATTACTCTAAAATTTCACATTGATTTCGTCTCATCGAATTAATTATCACGCGTATTAACTCTCCTATCCCAGAAATAGAATATTTTATTGCAAATTCTGATAAATTTTAATTCTTATTTGCAATCTCAAAAAAAAAACTGGCTCTCGAAAAATACGTAACCGAAAAAGAAATCAGACCTCATAAATCCTATACAACCAATTAAAAATTTCCAATCCTCTAACAAACGGATCAATCTCAATCTCAATCGACTAACCTTCTCGAACCTGTTGTTCTTTTTCTCTTTCAATAACTAATCTAGCTAATCAAAAAAATTCACCGCTATTCGTGGCAACGATTTACAGAGGGTGGTAGAGGAGAAACGGGGGGAGGAGGATGACAGGAGGCGGTAAGTTTGGGAGGAGGGTGGCAAGAGAAGTAGAGCTAAAACAGAGCACACACATCGAGACGTGAAACACAGCCCCAGGGGCGAAAAGTCAAATGCACTAGAGAACCACAGTCGCATGAGCCACGAGTAAAGCAACAGTGATTAGGTGTGTGTAGATTACTCGCTACTCCTCTTTGCCAATTACGCGTGGTAACATCAACGTTCCCGGGACCAGGCAAATGGTAATCGTCGGACGGTTTGGTAATTTTGATCTATCCCCCTCGTCGAAGGGGTTGGAAGGCTCGTCCAACCACATTCTCCTCGACGAGGAGAAATCACCCGGCCGATCCTCTTCAACTTCGAAAGGATTCGAAGGATGTACGGGGTTGTTCGAGAGGGATTGATGCTGGATTTATGCGAAAGATTCCGAGTATCTTCGTTTCCATTCTCAAATGATTTTTAATAATTTGTTCCCTGGGAATTTATATCCGTCGAGTAGTTGAACGAGCGATTAAAATTTAAAATTTTTCTTCGATTTTATTCGTCGAAATTTTATCCGTTTGCTTATTTATTTATTTTGTAGAAAAAAATTTACCATTATCTGTATGATTTTTGGTACATAGAAAATTATGGTATTTTCAAAAATATTTGGTACACAAAAAAATTGTATCCACTATCTAAATGTTTGAATAATTTTTTTCTATGAAATAAAGCGACGGAATTTCGACTATTTTTCATATACACGTATATACAATGTCGAGTATTTTCATTCTTCTTTTCGACTCGTAAAATATTAATATTGTTAAGCAAATATTCGAACAATTTCTCATACATGAAATTCTATTACCAAGTATTTCAATAACTTAGAAATTTTGTTGAAATTTGCCAAAAAAGATTCGTCCAACTTCTAATCCAAACTATCATTAATAAACAAAACTTGATTCAAAAAATTTCATCGACTTTTTTTTCCTTTTTATTTTTCATTCTACTCGTCATTCCACAAAAATAGAACTCGGAATCTTTCGTCGTTTCAAACAAGATAGTTTCAAATTCAATTAACAGAAGGATGACTCTATTAATTCCAAGGTGCGATAACCGGAAGTTCGTTGCCGTTGACGAGCAACCAACGTGTTCCTGAAGCGGTAACAAAATGCATTCTCTGCTGGATATAATAACAATTAGTATACAACGTTCTCGCTACACAGATAGATCGAAAAACTCGCAACTTCCAAAAAACTGAACTGGGCCTCGTCACAGCTTGTTGTGTCGATCATAATCCATGCACTAAGAAACGATTCGTTCCAGAAATAACAATCATAATTATAATAATGACGATGATGATGATAATAATAATAATAATTAATAATAATAATAATAATATAACGATCGTACGAAAACCATTCAACAAAAGAAGAAAAAGAAAATAGACAAAGAAAAAAAAAGAGAATGAAACGTAAGATAGACAGAAGATATATTCCTAGCAATGTGAAAAAAAAAAGAAAAAAAAAAAGAAGAAGAAGTAGATGCAAAGAGTTAGTATTAAAAAACATGAGCTTCTACATGATGTTTTTACATGTCTCTCGAAAAGAACGATTAAGAAATAAATAAAACAAACTACCTATCGAAAGATTAATATAGATCGAGATGAAAAAAAAAAAAACATACGCAAAACGTTCAATTCGATCGATCGCGATTAAATGTATACTTGTGTTTTGTCTTCGTGTATGTACGTGTTTGCTCGTTTATACATAGAGACGATAAGAATATTGTTTCCCTATTTTTTTTTCCATTTAAAATCACGTTGATTACACTAATTTAATTTCTGATTTTCAATAATAAATTTTAAAACAAGATTTAGAATTTTTGGATAACATTGGTTATCAAATATTTTCGTCACACTATGATAATATATTTACAGATAAATATAATGAAATTCTAACGAAATTAAACGAGCATGGACCCGAAAGAATATCGCGTTATCGCGAAATTTCAAATTTCTCTTATTTCCTTGAATAATATATCGATCCCAGCTTTTCATTTTCCCTACTTTCTCTTAATCAAAGAATAACTTTATCCACTCCACGATTATTTTACTTATATCCCACTTATTTCGAGTTCGATAACTCGCGAGATCTTACGGTTCGTAGACCAAACACAATCGTCCCGATCGATCGAGAAAGAAAAACACCATCCTCGAGAACCACCCCCGCGAGCAATAATCCGTTCTTCCCCTTAAGGATCCGTTTATCCGGTGTCTTTCGTTCAACGTAACGAAACCGTGAAAATAAAAATAAAAACAAAAAAAAAAAAAGGAAAAAACAAGAAGGAATCAACGTTCCCTTCTTCTCGAAGATTTGATTCATACGTGATGTTTAAATAATAATAAAAAAAGAGAGAGAGAGAGAGAAACGAAAAAAGAAGTAAAAAAAAGAAAAGAAAAGAGAAAAATTAAGACAGCTACGAAAGAAGAAAATACACGTCGTTTCTTTTCCCTTTTCTGTCTGTTTTCCAAGGAGAAAGGATTATCTGTCGAGCTTTCAAAAAAGCGCACCCCTTCGAGGGGGGTGACTACTAATTGCTGGCGGTGCTTGCACGCTCAGCGGTAACTAATTAAGGCTACGCACTGAGACTAATTAGTGAATGCCAGGCTAAACAACCAGTAAGTAAGGTGAACATTATATATATATATATGTATATATGTATATATATATATACATATATATACATATATATGTATACATATATATGTATACGTATAGATGTACTCGTGTCTGCTGGAAATAAAAAAAAAGAAAAAAAAAGAAAAAGAAAAAGAAGAAAAGACACCGCGGACGGCGACGAGGCTCGCGCGTTTGATCTTCCGACATTTGGAAAAAGTTTCGAGATATATATCTGTATAGATGTATTTTTAATTTTGGAACATAAGGAACGAGGGAGCTGTATCTTGTAAAATATTATTTATGAGAAAAAGTTAAATTTTTTGCAATATTCAAATGGAAGAATATAATATCGAAATCTTCGAATTTTCCTCATTTTGCATCGTATTGGAAAAATTTGGAAAGTATATTGTTTGGTAATTTTTGCGAAAGATTGCGAAAGATGGATGAAATCGTTTGATTTTTCTCATAGATGGTATTTTGAAAAATTCAGCTTTGTCAAAGAGGAAAAACGAGTAGCGAGCGACGTGACCGAGGCGATCGGCGTCCGAACGATGCGATATACGAGAATTAATTAGTTACCACTAAATCAAAGGCGGCACTTGTCGAGCATGCAGCAACCTTCGCCCGGCCAAAAAATTACTGTCATGTCTCTCGCCAACTAACACACCGTGCCACGATCCAATAACATTAATCAATGACAACAGTTCCAAAAAAAAAAAAAAAAAAAGGAAAAAGAAGAGGGAAAGAAAAAAAGAAAAAGTGAAAATATCAACATATAAATCTGAAGAAAAATATATGGAAGAAAAATAGCGAAGTACATATATCGTGAACGATATGAACGATAAAAACAAAAATGAGGAGATTTAAAAGAGGAAAAAAGGAAAAAAATAAAAATGAAACGAAGGAAAGATATTAAATCGCGCCGCCATGGCAGCTTGTCTCGAAATGAAAAAAAGGAAAAAAAAAAGAAAAAAAGAAAATAATAATAAAATAAAACGAGCGTCAGAATTCGAGAGAACGTTACTGTTACAAGAGAAAAGAGCGAGAACACAGAGGGGGAGGGAACCTTAATTGAAAAAAAGATAACCTTGTGTTCTCTGATAAGAGATAAAATTAAAAGAAGAAGAAGAAAAAAAAATTGGAGGAAGAATAAAATCAACGAAAGTAATAACAGGAACGAATAAAATGAAGCGGTTCTCTGGTAGACGGCATGCTTCTCTCTTCCCCCTCGTTACATTCTTTCTCGCGGATGCCTTTAAAAAACGCGAGCAATTAGCCAGTACAACTTGCATTAACGATTCCGCCTCTCTCTCTTTCTCTCGATCCCTTTCCTTTCGTTATATTCTTTTCTTTTCTTTCTTTCTTTCTTTTTTTATCTCTATCCGTTCTATGGGGAAGATCGGTTGAACGAGAGACATTGTTAGAACACGAAAAACGGATGAATAACAAGCTGAAGTAGAAAGAGAGAAAGGCGAGGAACAACGAAGAGAACAAACAAGACCAAAAACTAAAGGGGACTTTTTTTAAGAAAAAAAAAAATATATATATATATATATTAAATGAGATAGAGTGAAGAAAAATTAAAAGAAAATGAATTAAAAAAAAAAAAGAGAAAAAGAAAGAGAACGTACGTGTAAGATACACTAGGAAACGCAAGATCGTTTCCGCAATCCATACTACTCAGCTCTCGTACGTGTACGTAGGTGCAAAATATATAATATGTATAGTAATCTGTACGACTGCCAGGACGGACGTACCATAACACGTGAAATTATAATATAATAATAAGGTATAGTATCGTATGTATCGGTACGCACGCATCATAGAAATAACAATTTTCCGTAGAAAAAAATAATATTAACAATTTAAGCGAACGATTAAAAACAGATATTGATATTTCTTTTTTTATATTATATACTCCTTTTTTCTTTAAGAAATTTTTAACGATGACGTGCATACGAATACATACGAATTATCGTTACGTATATTTAATATAGATATATGTACGGTATATATATATAATAATATATATATATGTAATATATTCACACAGGTGAATCTCATATGAAGGCAAGCCAAGGCCACGACATGAGACGTGCAAATTAAAAAAGGTAATAATTATTAAAAAAAGAAGCAAGTAAAAAATTCTCTCCCAAAACCGCTTTCCAACCACAACCAAGCACAACCACAGGCAAGGTACGGGCCTTTGTCAACGAGACAGTCATCAACCAGTGAATAATGTGGCGCATTACCGTGATTATTATATATATGTAATATAGTAACAATTTGAAAAATCTATATATATATATATATAAATAATATATATATGTATATATATATATATGTAATGTATGTATATATATATAGATATATCGATATATATATATACGTATGAAATACGAAAGATGGGTTAATTCAATGTGGTTTCTGGTGGATGGATTTGGGCAAGAAGAGGAAGTAGATAGAAAAGAAAGGAACAATTAAGGAGGAACGATTAATAATTACGTGTATAATAGGAGCCAGTGACGAGCACCGTCAATGGGTGATCGTTAATGCGACTATTGTTTAACGACAATGGTCGATATTAATTCGTGGCAATTCTGTTAAAAATCGACGAGTAGCTTGATCTTGAAAACCGTAATGACGGATCGGTGCTGGCTGATGGATGATCGTTTAACGAGATATTTTTAATTTCTTTCTTGAGTGATAAAAAGAAAAATTGTCGTTATTTCGTTGACGATGTGTTTTGGACACTCGATGATTTGGAATTAAAAGTTAAAAAAAAGTTAATCTAGAAATTATTATCGTGACAGAGCGAAGTTTTAAAGTCTTTTAGCCTCTCCTAAATTTTTTTTTCTACTTCTGAATATCCGAGATGGGTTAATTTATCTGCATGCCACGTTAAATATGAAAAAAGCTACTAAAATTTGTTCAAACTATATATGCTATATATATACACTACCATTTTGAAAAAAATATATGTTAATCAACAACAATAACAACAACAACAACAAGTAGATTAGAAAAAAAAAAGAAACGTATGTTCGGATGCTGTGCATTAATCATCCCCAAAAATGTCTAAATTGCTAAAAACTTGTCATTCCCCCTTACAATTCCACCCTTGAAAAATCCCCACTGAGACTACTTGGCACAATCCACTACGACGACAAACCAGAGTGTCCAAATCATCCACTGTTTCCACACAAAAGACCAGCACTGATGCGCCAGACGCGTCGTCGCAAGTGTCACTGAGAATGAACTCGAGACTTGCTTGGTATTATTCATTAAAAAAAGAAAAAAAAAAGAGAGAAAAAGGAAAAAAAAAAGATCATGACACGTGTGAAATAAAAAAAAAAAAAGAAAAGAATGAGACAGAGTGCTTTTTTTTTAACGAGACTGGTGGTGTTTGCGAGCAGTATTTGTAAGCCACTGATTCGGCCGGGATTAATCGATTAATCGAGTACAAAAAAAATTAGGAATTAGACAGCCAGGGATTGGAACGAGAGATGGGATGAGAATGGAGAGAGAAAGAGAGAGAAAGAGAAAGAGAGAAAGAGAGAAAAAAGAGAGATCGATGTGACAATGGGTACAAAAAGTATACGAGGATATATAAAGGTAGGCACAGAGCGATGGGTTAATGTAGTAATCGTTACGCTAAAAATTAATCAAATCATACGAATTATTACGTACGAGAATACCTCATGCTTTTACCACCGGACAGAGGAAACCCTAGAGACTAAAAGCTAGCACAGGCGAGACTCGTATAATATATATAATTGTTTCTGTTTAAAAAATTTGTTTTGCATTCGACACTAAGAAATAATCCCGACCTTTCTCCTTCTTTTTCCCCGCGTAATGGCGTCCGCTGCCCTTCGACTATCCACTCGTATCCGTTCCCCGTTTCCTGCCAAAGGGGAATACTCAAGATGGCGGCCTTGGAGAAAAAGAGGATCGCGATCACAGTTGCGTCGATCGTCGCTATGAAGTTTCTTATCGTTTTTTTTTTCCTATCCTTCTCCTCCTTCTCTACTTTCACTTCTAGAGTCTATCTTGCGTCTCTTATTATCGATTTTCTAATGTACGTATGTTATTGTGGCATATTTTTTTTTTTTTTTACGTGTCGTCAATGTTGAACCCTTTCTTTAAATTATTCTTCCCTCCGATCCTTGCCTTCTCGTGTCTTTTTTTTTATTTTCGCCATTTTGCTTTTTTTTTTTTAGAGAATCGTACCTTCACGCTCGATACCGCTTCTGGTATGTGGGAAAGACGTCCAGCTTCCGCTTCTTGACAATTTTCGCCCTTCGATAACCATCTTCCATTTTCCACGAGTCCTCCTTGCGCTCTTCTTTCCAACCTCTCAGCCACTTTCCACCGCTCTTGACCTTTTGCCGCGCGAACGAGCCATCCTTTCCTCGAGAATAGCTTCGTGCGTTCGATATCGCGTTTCATTCCCCTTCCCTTTTCCCAAGAAAATTCATGGAAAGAACCTCGACAAATTTTCGCGTTGAGAAAGAAAACGCGAAAATCTCACGACTTTCGTTCAATAAATTTAAAGTTGTAACGAAACTATTTTTTTCTTTTTCCTTTTCTCTTCACCACGCGCACTTATCGTTTTATCGCACGGATAAATTTCTCCTTTTTTTCTCGTGGTATCTCGATATCCCAAAGCTTCGAGGATAATATTATCGAACAGCGAGCAACGTGTAAAATCTCGCGATTTTGTCGAATACACGAAGCTACCAACTCGTAGGCGAGACAGCTTCTTCGTATTCCCTCCTCCCGTTTCTTCCACACGGGTGTTGTTGTTGTATCGTGTTCGTCTATACGTGTTCCTGGATGGGCACGTGCACATCGACGATGCACAGCAAACAACGATCGTGGCTTGTAGCAGCAGTGAATCGTAAGAGTCGATAGAGAGCAGGAAACGACACAGAGAGAACGTGAGAACACGGAAGAAAGACGCGATTCTTTTTTTTCTTTTCTTTCTTTCTTTTTTTTTTTCAACGATTTTAAAAATGCGTTACGTGTGTGAAGAAAGGTGGTATACACGTGGCATGCAAACGGTGAACGGGGTTTCTGGTATACGGTTGTCGAGCGTGTCGAACAAGCTTTAGGGGACTCTCGTCGAACGATACAACGTTGCTTTCATATATATAAATCCATTTTTGTTTTTTAATACTTTTTTTTTTTCAAGGAATTTGAAATTTTCGTTGACGATTTATCGCTCGACAAGGCCCCAAATATCTACATCCGGGTTACAATCGAGTTCGGGTTTCTTTTTGTCGCAGTGTTATTCACTGAAAGCTAAACGCCACTAAATCAAGACCAAAAAAAGCCTACTGCATGCATTCCTTCGAAATCTATGCTCTTTCACGTGACCTGATTAAATTAATTTCTACAACGGAGAATAGATACACGCATATATATAGTATATATATACATATATATGCTCGACTCGAAATTTAATCGATTTTCGATTGATCCTTCGGAAAATAATAATAATGATAATAATAATAATAATAATAATAATAATAATAATAATGAAAATAATAAGAAAAGAATTTTAAGGAACTTTAAAGAAGGAAGGAAACAGATATATAAATATAACTTTTCCGCGTTCGTGATTAAGAAATCACGATCTTTCTCTCCTATTTTAATAAGGTTTGATTTGAATAACTAATAAAAGAAATCGGGGAAAAATTTGAAATAAAAATTATTCAATCGGAAGTGTATTTTGCTTAAGAAGGTAAATGAAACGAAAGGACAAAGAGTACGAAGTTCCAATGACGAGATTGGATCAAGAGAAACGAAAGAGAGGGGGATAAAAGAAGAAAGATAAAAAGTTTAGGAGAAGGAACGAGCGATGCATGCCACGTAATCGAATCTCGAAAAATGGACAGTGAGAATTCTTCGTGTTCTTTTGATAAAGTAGAAAAAGTTCTTCTTTATTGCCTGGCTGGAAAACATATTAAATCGTTTTGGCATTCTTTCGAAATGAACATGTTCTTTTCTTCAAATACCCCGCGAATACCGTTTCTCGAATTTCTTGACGATAAAAAAATCATCCACGGATAGAGATATTCCTTGCTTTTACAAAGAATTTATTAATTATTCATAAATTCGTTAAAATTTCGAATTTTAGAAACTTTCTAAAAACTCGAAGACATCCCAAATAATTTTTATTCAACATTTATTCTTTCTGGAATCTTCTTATCGTCAAGTAATAATATTTCCAAAATTTTTCGCAAAACTATCCATCTAATTCCATCTTCTTCGAAACACTCGAAACTCGCACGCATCGAGATCAAATTTCCACTCTGCCAAGGCTACCAATTACTTCTTAAGTCAAGAACTCGACCGATTCGTTTAATTCCCTTTTACAACATTCTTTCTTATTGTGTCGCTTCTCTCTTCATCCATCTTCCTCTCTCTCTCCCTCTCTCTCTCCGTTGCGTGCTCTCTCCATTGTCACTTCTCATCTTTCCACCCATTTCCAGTCATCTTCTTCCCTCTTATAGCTCATCGCTTTCGATCGTTTTCGAGCTTCGTCGATTCTTCACCCATTTTAACATTTTTAATTGCGAATCGACACATTCGGAAACGCGAAGTGGTGCACGCTTCTCGACAGAGAAAAAACAGAGGGATACAGGAGAACACAGTGTCAAAAGAGGAAACGATGCACCACTTCGCAATTCCATTCTTACGTGTTACGCGCTCGTTCGATTCAATGTTTGAAAATCTGTTTGAAAATCTGTCATCTCGATAGTAATACTCGTTCTCGTTCCTTCTAGGGAACGACATCTAAGAGTCACGAACGCGAGCCAACGTGCACAGAATGATGAAAAAGAATTGATCGATTCATCTGGTGGATTATACGCTTGAGAATTGTATTTTGTATCCGCAATTGATGGTTGCCTTGCTTAAAAAATTTTGTAATATTATTTAGATATCTTTTATTTTTGAACAGTTGTTAATTTTTGATTATAATTCCTGAATTTTTTCCAAAATTGTCTCGAGTTGAATAAAATATGGTGTTAATTTAAAAAAAATTTAATATTTATATTCATACATGTATATATATATGTTAAAGTTTAACTCTTGCTTAAATTAAAAAACTTCATCCTGACTCTTTTTTCCCTTTATCGTTGGCACACTGTCATCATAATCTTTTCTTGTTATAACGTATAACAATGTAGAAAGATTAATCGATACTTCGTTAAAACACTTAGCAACTCATTAAGGCCATCCAGATCGGCGACGAATTCTTTTTCCCTTAAACTCGATACAAATTTTCTCGGCGTATATATCTCGGGCACGTTGGCGGTTATAATCACACTCGATTCAAGGAACATTTATTATTATTAAAACAAGTGATTTCTCTTAAAAAAAAAAAAAAGACACGTGTGGAATGTCCATGTACACTACAAAAGGTAACTCTCTTACGATCACTAGAAATAATACCCTGCATCGAATCATTTCTAAGTAAAACCATTTAAAACGTAATACATAATAATACAAATACGTCCAAAGTACAAACGTTAATGCTAAAACGAGAAACGTGGAATGTCGTAAAAATACTTTCCAATACCCTGTAAGTTCCGTGACTAAAGCTAACCTTACAATTCTAATCGAATCCGCGAAGGCGATCGCGTGGAAACATCAGCGAGAACAAAAATGAGACGTCAAGGACGTCGTTTCTCAACATCGATCGTTCGATGCCTTCTTTACCGATCGTTGGTTAAATAGAACCATTTAACTTGTATCATGTTCCCGCTGAAGTTTCTTTCGCGATGGAAAATCGTTCTTCAGCGAACGAGGAATGATTATGGAAGGGCAGAGGCTCGCTCTGTCTCGGGTCGACCTACCACTGACCGATAGACGCTACCCACTTTGGCCTTTTTTTCTCTTTCTATTATTTTAATTCACGATTTTTAATATATCTTATCTCGTACTGAATACATTGATTTCGATTGATGCACATGAAATTTTGTTTTTGTTTTTTTTTTTTTTAAATTCGCTGAGTTATATATCAGAATGTATAAACAAAATTTGGAATAATTTCTCTTAAAGCAATAAATTTATATCCTCTATATGGATATTTGAATTATCAGTTTCTTTTGATCTTAGAACGTCGTTGCACATTTTCTTTAATATAAACTCTCTTCGAAATATTTATTTAAACGATAACGTAACATATCTTTTGACAATACATACAAGATTAATTCTAATTAATTAATTTCATATGCATCAAGTAGGCAATATCAACGTAGAAAATTTTCGAAAAAACATTCAAAAAAAAAAAAAAAGAAATATCTTTGAGAAGAGCAGTTTAAACTTCAGACGATCATGCTCACCGGGAGAACAGAATTTCTTTCTTTTTTTCAATGATTTCCGCTTCTTTTTTCCGCCTCTATCTCGGCGAGAAACCACGAATTGCTCCTTTTCACGATGTAGCAAACACTTTCGTGCTTGCTTGTGCGTATACATATACATATGTATGTGTTTGTGTAAGAGAGAAAGACGTGGGATCAGGGTCTGGTGTATGAGCACGAGCTCTCCCTCGTACACAAGGGGTCAAGGGAAGACGAGTGAGTAGAAGAGTTTGAGAGAAAAAAAAAAAAGAAAAAAAAAGAAGAAGAAAAAATACAATATATATATGAGAATAAATACTTCAACAAGTAGAATAAGACAGTAGTTCGCGAGCTGGTTGAACGACGAGCAATTAGTTGTAGGTAAATAAAGTCTGTACACCCACCTTGGTTCTGCTGGAATCATCGAGAACCCTAAAAAAAAAAAGAGGGTCGGGCAGAGCGTGGGGGAGGGGAGGTCAAGAACGGAGCCTTTTTCGCGAGGACCATCTAAGGGTCAGTGCTAGACCTGTGGTAACCCGTGAAAACGACACGGACAAAAGCAAATTTAACATTTTTTCACAAGTGTGTGGAAAATCGTGTCTTCGAGTCGAGTCGAGCAATATTTAAATTTCTTTTAGAAACTCTCCTCGTGAAATTTTTCTACCTCTCTTTCATCTCTTCTATTCCACAGACTCGACTCTACGACACGCAAAGTACCATTTTCTCTAAGAGACAACGCTCGCTGGCTACGAGTCAGCGAAGTTGGTGGGAGAAAAATAGCGATCGAAAAAAAAAAAGAAAAAAAATAAGAGGAAAAAAAAAAAGTAGTAGCAGCAGTATAAGAGCAATCGTGAATCGTGGAGATACAGATACTGTCCCTCCCTCGAGAGGGACCCGAGTCTCTCCCTAGTGGCTGTCTTTTCTTTCGGTTTTTTTTTTTATGTTGGCTTGGTCGTGGTGTGTTGGCGGCTGTTGGGAAGAAACAAACGAAAATGTGAAACTTTTCTTTTCTTTTCTTTTCTTTTTTTGGTTTTTCACTGTCTGTCGCGATTACTCCGAGCACACGGTTGTCGGCTCGGCCGATGAGTTTCGTTGATCGTCTCTCTCATTCTCTCGGCCGTCATCACTGTCGCCGCCTTTTTCTTGGCATCGCCTTCAGGAGAACCCGTGGCAATTCTCACGGATCTCGAAGTAGAGATTCAGCAGTGCCGATTCCGGCACGTCGTGGAAGCACCTACCCTCTGGCCATTGTACGCATACTGAAACACAAAGAACACACACGCGGGTCAAGTTTTGGGGATATAAAGCAGCCTCGGGATGCTTCTTCCGTTCTAACGTTCGAGATTGAGGGGATGTATATCCCCTTTCTTCTCGATTTTATGGAGAATTTGGAGAAACACCCCCTTTGGAGTATTTTCTCGATGTAATCGTGTCGTTACACACGATGTAAGTATTGATAATTGATCTATTGCGATAATATGTAACAGAATTGGAACGAGTTGTAAGCGGGAGAGGATTGAATTTTAAAAATTGCTCGCAGATCACAGTATTAATTAAGCAACTGAAAATTTGAAAATTTCTATCAAAATAAAACTATATGAACATCTTGTATATTTAAATTCTATAATTCTCACTTTCTGTTTATCTATCACTGTTATTTGAACGGAACAACTATCATCACGTGTTTATATCGATATTAATTATAGCAATTATTAGTTCCCTTTTTTTAGATCAGTAATAAGAAATCGTGATTGAATCAGAAGTGGAATAGGAGTGAAATGAAACGTTGAATTCGCGTAAGTTTGACGGGTTAGATATCAGAAAAATTGAATTTGTACGGAGAAATCTTCGCGCAAAATCTCTGCTGGATCGCGTCGAAAACGGGACAAGATACAAAGAGGAACGTTCGTTCCTGTTGAGATTCTGATCGATTGCTCTCTATTTCAACGAAACTGGGAAAGGATGCCGGTAAGCGACGACCAAGTGCGTTTTCTCACGAAAGTAAATCCTTCTTCGAGGGAATCGTTCGAGGGGGAGAAGGATCGTCCCACGCTATAAATTATCCGAGTGTCGATATCAGCGCGAAGTATTTCGATGGATTGCTCTGCTGGTCGACGCATTCGTCTTCTTTATCGAAGAATTTGTTGTTATCCTTATTTCCTTCTTCTTCCTCTTTCAAGAAAAGAAACATCACTTTCGAAGATTCGATAAAATTTGATGAATCGAGATGTTTCCTTCTACTTTGTACAAATTTTTATTTTTTTTTATAATTCTAATAGCAATATGCCATGGATATTGTATGCATATTGATGATACGGCTTATTATTTTGCCCCAAGATTTTGCAGGATTATTTAGAAAATTAATAATCGATGGTATCGATATAGCTAATTTAATTAAACGTATGCTCTCGGCGAATTTATTAATCGACCTAAATTTCCAATCTAATTCCAATATTACAAATGAAAAAATCGATAGAGAGATCAAGTGCAGAGATCCAATTAATTTCACCACCAAAACTGGAAACATCAATTTCTGATAATATAATAATAATTTGAACACGATTCGATCCAACAAATATCACGTATAATACGAATAAACAATAATCGAATTAATTGTCGCCTTTTTCCAGATGAAAAGTGTACTATTCAAATGTAAAATTAATACGTAACTGAAAACGTCATTCGTGTCAAATTCATGTTCGTTTTTCATTCCTTATTATTTTTCGAGCAAAATATTAACAACATAATTTAATAGTACAAAAAAAAATTCGTTTCATATTTTTCTAAGTAAGTAGCAGCTGCTATTTCTTCCTTCAAATTTACGTATTACGAAAGAAAATGATACGACACAAGGGACACAAAATTGATATCACGGTGTGTTAGTTTTTTTTCTCTTTTTTTCATGAAAATGGGAACGAGCATGGATTTATCGTTGCTTTTGAACAGAAGGGCCGGGATAAATTACGCGAAACACCGTACCAATTTCGATCGGCATTTGTAATTCGGATTGCATCGGCCCTTCAACAGGCCGATAATGGAATTTCAAATAAAAATGAATGGCCTCCCTTCGCATTGCTTACATGGAGGGAGGAAGGGAGAGAGGATAACGTTTATTCGCGGATTTTTCATCCGACCCAGTAAAAATCCATCAAAAATCCCGATATGGATTCGAATGGCGCAAAAATTGGCGGGGAATTGTTTCCGATTTTAATTCGCGCGTGGAAGAATATTTTGCGCGGAAAAAGGATCGAAATTTGACAATTTGAGATTTTTTTTCTTCTTTTTTTTATTAATCCTAAGTTAATAAAGTATAGATTATTATAATTTTTGTACACACGGATATCCTCCTCTATTTGAAAATAATTTTCAATTTTCCAAAGAGCAAATCATCACAGAACAAAGGGGCTATTCCAAAGTTGGTTCTCTCTCGATCGAAATCACACGAGAGGGAGAACACTTATCGATAAGCTTATTAAAGAACGATAATTCAATGCGATGTTACTTAACAAGTTTCGAACACGATGACCATCATTGACGAGCTAACTGTCTCTCGGGAAGAATGAATCGTGGAATCGCGTGCAAGATGGCTGTATCTTTAGAGGGAACGAAACGGAAGGTGGCGAATTATTCGTCCTTAACCTGTGTCTAAATTGGGGGGAGAGGGAAGAGGCTAAGTTTCAACCACGGATGACCTACGAACCGACACGCTATCCAAAGCAGAGTCGCACAAAGAATCATCTGCATATCTTTGTCTAATTTAAATCTCAATTCCTCTCCTGCTCGATAAACAACTGTTATGTCGTGTTTTACCTGTTACGTGGCTCGCACGCGACTAATAGACACCGAAGGTCATCATCTTTGACGTACTGGATGGATCACGTAACACCCACCCCTCAATTATCCTTAGCTATTAGCGGATCGAATCAAAATTTTTCTTATCGTGACGTTTCATTTTATCTATCCTATTTTCTTTTGACAATAAATTTTCAAGGTTATATCGTTTTCGCGAAATATAATTCTTTGTCACGAAAGAAATAAAAATTTCCTTTCAACAGTGTATCATTTTTAATCCTGATCTGATTTTCCAAACTGAATTTTTACCTCGCGATACTAGGTAATAATAATTAATGAAGAAAAGATTTTTATTCCAAGTTTAATTTCAAATCCTATCCAAATTTTATTTAAATTTCGTTTAAAAGTGTGTAAAAGAGAGTATTATTCAAATTACAAAAAAGACAAGTATAAAATTTCTGAGATACATTTAAATTAGATTGGAGAAAGTGAATTATACCATTTAATTTTATCCTTGTCGAACAATCACTCGATATTTGATTATGTAGGAGAGAATCTCTGATGAACATAATTTGAAAAGGTAATGCAGTTTGATTATATTTCCGTTTTTTTCCTTTTACCCGACTCGACTAAATGCAAATCTTTGGAATACAAATTCCAAGTGTCTTCGTTCCTATTTTGTATTCTGCAGTAGGGCCATAAGTATTCAATGTTAAACTCTCTCGGATCGAGACCGATACTCTTGGCACAGTTTGCATCCGAGCACGATTCTCGCGCTCGGTTTCGTTTCATCGCTTCTAAGAAAGCATCGTTTCTCTTTAAAGCAAGCTCGATTCGAAAAAGGAAGCGGGAACATTCGTAGCCGAAATACTTCGGCCCTATTGAGAAGAATATTTTCAATCGAGAAGAATATTTTTCGTCTTCTCTATGATCAGCAGAATGCATGCTTCTCTGTGAGATTCCTTTCCAACCGTTTTCTAAATAATAATAATAAAACGACCGTATTTACGGAAAGCTTCGAGAATAACGAGGCATATCTTTCTTTTAAAAAAAATTATTATTTGGTAGCATCCTTTTTTTTTTTATTTTATCCCATAAATTTTCAAATAAATCGTTAATTTCCTCGAAGTCGAAATGAGAAAATTACGGAATTGAACATCACGACTAATTAATTAATTAAACACATCGGAATATTTTAACTTGAGCAAGACAATACGCTTCTGTTTCCTCTCATAATTCCAATTCTATTCTATATATTATTCCTGCACCTGCATATTCGAATTACTACAATATTTACTTAACTACGTTAAATTTCTCCACTGGCAACCAACAGAGAGAGAGAGAGAGAGAGAAAGAGAGAAAAGAAATATAAAAATTTCTCTTCTCGAACAGACTTGACTACTTTCTCGATCGTATTCAAAGATACCACCTTCGATGATTAAAATAAAAATATTTCCTCAAAAATTCTAATTTCCATCCCATACGATATTTCACCTGGTAACGTATCCTCCTCACTGCACGTGCACCATTTCGATCTCGATCCTCGGGAGAGAGAAGCACCGAGCAGCACCACCGTCTCGTTTCCTCTGAAGCGACACGGAACAGCCCGTTTCCTTTAAAATTACACGAGGAACAGAGGCCGTGCAAACATATTACGGAAACAACGGGCGACGCAGTACATACAAACGGGAAAGTGGCGTTACGTGGTGTGTTTTCGCGAGGGTACGTTTCACCCACCCGGTTCCGTTTCATCGTAAATTTCCCTTGGCCGACAGGAAACGTACCGGCCGTCGACGAAACGTTGGAGTCGTGCGGTGGGTATAGAAAGAAAGGGGAAAGGGAGGGGGGAAAAAAAGGAAAAGGAAAAGGATTGTCCGTTTTTTTTTTTTAAAAACGTACGGTTCCTAAATTTTTCGCGTCGATGAGAGGCAACTTCTGTTGCGGTGATCGAATAGTAATGGCGTGAAAATTTTTATTCATTGTTTCGAATTGTTAAATTTTTATCAAATTTCGTTTTAGAGACGCGACGAAGCGTAATAGTGAAAGTTTGAGATTTTTTTTTTTTGACTTGTGCCGGAGCCTCTTGAGGTAAATTAGATTTCTTAAACTGTGTGTAAATTATTTGGAATGTAGCCGGTTTTATGAAGTATTATTTTATTATGCAATTATATGGATAATGTTTTCGAGAGGCGCGAGAGCAGTGTATTAATTTTTTAATATGAAAGAAAAAAAAATTAACAATTTAATAGAGTTTAATTTTATCCCTGGTCTCAAGAAACTCGAGAAACAAGTTTCTACTATTCATAAAATATATAACTCGTTGGAAATATAAAATGACATAAAATTACAACGATAATGACGGCTATAAAGTTTAAAGTGACATTAAGCGAAGTTCAATTTGCTAAAGATTTTAAAATTTATATACCTATAAACTGTAAATCTCTACCCTTGTTCAAGCCTCTTAGAGAAGCTATATTACATGCACGAAAATTGAAAAAAAGTAACAATGGAAGGAAAACAATGAACCGAATATCGTTTAACTCGCTTTATATTATTACATATCATTCAAAATAAAATAGATTGACTAAATTTTATTTAACATTTCCCTATCGTTTTCCCTATCATCAAAATTTCAAAAAACGATATCTAGAATCACACACGAGTGTACGCGCTCAGAACATCAAAGAAATTCGAAACATTTTCCAAGAACGATGTTAGTGCAAAGGAACACACTATCCTGCATAACACGCCGACTCAGAACAAAAGTTGAAAGGTCCATTCGACGAAACTGACGCCACGGAAGAATCCATGCCTTTCCTCATGAGTTGAAACTTGTCTAGGGAATATTCGATTTCTCGCCGAATCTTTCCTCGAATGCATCTCGTCGTTCGTGATCCTCCGAGTGACGCGCCAACTTCCGCCGGGAGATCTCTCGCTCTCCATTTGCAAAATTGTTTTCCGTCAACATATCCCGTTTCATACCGAATAACACAACCGGTTTCACTCGGAGCAGAATCGACGAATCGAAGATTCACTATTCGAATATCGAAGTAAAATGAATCATCGAGGAACAACTCCACGGGTCGAGAAAGAAATCGAATTTCGGTAAATGGTATAGAGAGTCGTAAGAAAGAGACTTGTAAGAGAAACGTGGAAACTAGAGAAGTAGATTTCTAGGACGATATTTCTATACCAAACGTTCACTCCTATCTATACAACACTATTTTCAATAAACAGAATTAGCTCATCTTGGTCATCGCATTTTCTTCGATGATGAAAACGAAACGATCTATCAGGAGCAAAGAAATTATTCTTTCTAAATATTATTCGTCCCTCTTGGATTGGATTGGATTTTTTGAAAATTATTCGCTTAAATATCGATCGAAACGAAATCTGGTCAGAGAGAGAAAGAAAGAGATCTAGGTTGTCTTACGGCGTAGAAGATTCTGAAAACGGAACGTGTCCTCGAGGTACAGGCGGCTCTTTCGATTCGAGAAGAGTCTTTGGCGGATGATGATTCGCTTGTCAGTCAGAAATATTCTCTTTGAAACGTTGGTGGGCAACTGTGTAGGGCAAAGGAATCCACGTGCCCCTCGAGGGAAACATGTTCCATAAAACAGCGTGAGGAAAAACGTGACGTCCGTGAGGTCCGTTACTCCGGTAACCCATCGCCGGAGGAAAATTAAAAGTTATCGAGCACCGATGCCTAGGGAAAAGTAGTTACGCCAACCTGACACGTTACCTGGGACCGATGACGTTGGAAGGAAATTCTCTCGATGGAATGGGGGAGAAATTGACGCGCGTAAGATTATATATTGCCTGAAATGTATATTTGGAGATGCTTAACTTTTACAATATTAGAGGAAATTGGAGTTATATTTCTGCTCGATAAGTTTTTATAAACTTTTCTTCTATTCATTCCCATTCATTCTCTATCTCGTGGAAATAAATAGAATTAAATAATAATTATTTTTATTCATTATCAAACTTGTAAAGTTACTTTGATAACATTGCTCGATAATATGAAAAAAAAAGAAGATGTTTGAACGTACCAAGCATAAATATAAATGGCAATTTTCATATAAGAAATAAAAATCAAATTACTTAGTCGCTTATAACTCGAAGAAAACGGGTTTAAGAATAGAGAATTAACGATAAAGGAAAAACATTAAAAACGTAATACCAATCAATTCACAAATACGATATTAAATCGAGTCTTATCCAGACTCGACAATTCGCAGACCGCGAAACGTAAATCCTACCCCCTCCCTCGGGGAAGGGAGAATTTAATTAATTTGGGCGTCATCTAATTTCTCCGCAATAACAGATAACGTCACGGCCGCAATTTCATCGGTATTATCTCGCAACAGCAATTTCCATATCAACGGATTTACGTTTTATTTACGTTTTTCTTTTTTTCATTTTTCGACTCGGCGTTAAAAATTCCCCGAACACAAGATCCTTCGCCAATTTCCATAGATTTTGTACTTTCTTCAAAGCCGGTATTTTATAATGTCGCACAATAACGTCGTCCAATCATTGTCTATTTTACACACGTAAGACGAGAAAGAGTGCTTTCTCGCCGTCGTTGTCGTCCTTTTCTTTTCGAAATGAGATTTTACGCGCTCGAGAGCCATGTCGATGGCGCGACAAAATGGCGCGCGAGCGCGCGAAATACAAAACGAGGAGGAGGCGAGACGCGAGGATAGAATGAAACTTTCAAGACACGGGAAGGCTTTCCCTTGGATGATACATGCGTACGTCGAACGAGACCGCTTGAATATTCACTCTGTCGCCTCTGTTATCCGCTTTGAATACGCGTTTCCGCTATGAACAAAGGAAAAGGTGTGGACAGAAGAAAGGACAATTGCGCGTTTCGACAAGGATTAGTCGTCAAACGTGAAGAATTATATTCGAGGAGTTTTTTTTTCTAATTTTCTGAAATTAAAATCATAGGAAAATGCTTCGAAAAATCGTTGAGAGATTTTTATCCCTGTGTGGGTTTTTCCTTTAAAAATTATATTCCACGCGAATAATTATAAAAAAATCTGGCTGTTTTTCAGGATTAGAAGCGAATAAACAAGATTTATTAAAGTTACTTTTTACTTGATTTTGACCGCCAATATTTTGTTGATACCTAACAGCTTTTCCCTAATACTTGTTTTTGTACTTTTGAATCTTACACGTTATCGTGACAATCTCATTCCTCTGAAGAATCAAACTTCGTTTATTTCGACAATCAGACTTAATTATACGTACGATTTCGAATCAAGCGATTCGAATTTCCTATTTCTGACGAATCATTTTTATTCGATTTACGAACACGATGATATCCCTAATGAAACTAAATTCGTCGGATGATTCTACATTTTCATTCGAAATCCAAAATCCGCGCACTATTTCTATTAATAAATTGCACAACGACGACCACCTGGATCCTCCCTCCCCATGCGCAGAGAATTGTCAAAGTTAAATGGCGCAGAGCGCGGTGGATTCGTGAAATTTCTCCGCAATTTACAGTTCGATCGACCCGTTTCCGGCCACGTCACGTCGAAATGATAAAACGTCGTCGCGCTTTCATCGGCGCGGATTCGCCGCGGTTTTATCAGCGGCCGCGCTCGTCGACAAGCGGATTATTAATCGATGCCCTCCCCAATATCATTCGATAAGCTTTAGAAACGGGTTAATGGAATGAAGCAGAATCGACTTTATCGGCCGAGAAATTCGGATAGCTGTATATCTGTCTATCGGCCACGTGAATTTGCGGGAATGGCGGTTGTTAAGAGACATCTGCGTTAGGCTGATGCATACCGAACATGTGTGAAACACGGCCATGTGTGTTGACCTTGGATGTTGCAGTATATGGCGACAAGCGTGGCTTCGGTTTGCGGCTAATTGCGCGATCTCGATGGACTGCAGTGAATTTCGTTGGAGGATGCGGTTTGGTAAGGAATTGGTCCGAGTAATCGTCGCCAAGTCGCGGGTAAAATGACAGATGCGTAGTAAATCTTTTGACATTTGACAGAATAACGTGTATACTATCCACTAACGAAAAGATAATTTTGAAGATCAATTTTCGAGAATTTTATTCTTAAAGTGTATTAATATTCCTCTTATACTATTCTTATTTTTCCTCTTTTTTTTCGATCTTTCTCATTCCTCGATCATTAATTTTTTCCAATTTATTTCTCTCTTCCTATTTGTACGTGTATAATTTTCTACGATTTTCCTTTCCTTTTTTTTTTGGATTACAATCGCTTCTAAGATTGATGCAGCGAAAACAATACGTGCTGCGTGAATCGATAGATATTGCACGACCTCGATTCCAAGAAACGTATGCACGCGCACGCATACAGCGAGAGCGAATTTCGCAAATGCAATTTTCTCGGAAGAAGGCAAGAAGCAACGGTTTTCTAAACGGTTCACGCGCAGGTGGACGTGAACGAATCGAGCCTCGTTTCATCGAACGCAGTAAAATGTCAATCGTCCCTCCATTACGGATTAACGAGATTGACTATAATTAGAGGCGTTCTCGTCATCTGTTATTCGAACTGGTAGCTCGAATCTAGTTTTCACATTGAGAAATACTTGGCAAACGAACGATAGTTATTGTTGTTTCGAGTGTCAATTATTTATAACTGTATTGTAACTTATGAAGTGATAGATCTTGATAATGTTGCCTAATGAACTTTGTGACGCGCGTTATTAAACGAGAAGATAACAAGAATAGGGAAACTTCAAACAATTCGGATGAATAATAATTTTATTTAATTTTTTCGTTACGCACATTCTCCTATTATCCAATCAAATCTGTCGAATAAACTTTAATTCAACTCCCTCTAAAGTCGAAACGCCGTCTATAATAGTCTTATAATCAAACTCTAATGAGTTTCTCTAAAGATGAAACTGGAAGACACGTCGCAAATTTGCAAAACTTTCGAGCTTCGAGTAAGGAACAATTACCTTCCTATTCATGTTTTGCGAAATTTCTGTTTCATTAAATAATTTGACACTTGGTAGGGGTATAAATCCTATTAATTACAATCAATCCAATTTCGCTAAGTTTTCATTTTAACTTTTAATTTAACTTGATATATTTTAACGCTCGAGACGAAGAAATCTAAGGTTCCTCGTTAATTTTCTCTAAATGTGACCAGCTGCTCCCGGCCAGACCTTGCTCGCAACTGGTCGTTTCCGTTGATCCGGATTAAGTCGTGATTTGAATAGGCTCGATAAAATCGCGATTAGATTAGAGCCAATCGCTTGGAGCTCTGAATATTGGATTATTCTTACGATAAATCGTTTCTTTTTTTCGTCAATTTTCTGTCTCTCCTCGATTTAATTATTAATGCAGATTTGAAAAAGAAAATATAGACTTGTTTCATAATTTTCAATCTAAAAGTAGGGAACCAATAATTTCTATAAACGAATAGTTTGATATCGCTGTATTACGATATGATACGAAAAATTAAATACAAATTCAACTCAAAATTCGAAAAGATTTAAAAATATTAACAATTAAGTCACGAAAAGTATGGGGAAATATCGAGAAAAATCGAATCCAATACGATGCACGATTAAGAATGGAGTAAATTAAAATGAAATAGCTACAAAAAAAAAAAGAAAAAATATCGAGAAAGGATATAAAAAAATTTCACTCGATCCGAAAGAGGGAAACGCAATGGATAAACAATTGGCGCGTATTTTCTTTCGATCTCGACGAAATTCCGTGGAGAAAACGGGACAAATGCCTCGAGTGTTTCCCCAATGTAGTTTGACATCAAAATTTCACGCGTTTGAAGGAGCTGAATTCCCGTGCTAATTAATTAAGTTAGAATAAACGTTGAACCAAGCGAAGCACCCGCAGCATATTTACCTTTCTCCGGAAAATAGGAGAGGAGAGGAGAAACTAAAGAGCGTGCGAGCAACGAAAATGCCGTAACCTTGTTCAACATCGATTCTTGTACAACGCGGATGGAGGAGAAAAGAGAAAAGAGAAAAAGAAAAAAAGAAGAACAAAAAAAAAAGCAAAGAAAACTAAAAAAGAAAATGGAGGATGGAGAGGAGCTTTAGCTTTAGCTTTAGGAAAAAGAAAAAAATCGATATATGCATACGTATATAGAAAATATCCAAGCTATTTGAATATCGTTTGTGTCGAGGAAGATTTATAAATGTAAAAAAAAAAAAAAAAAAGAAAAAAGAAAAAAATGTGATTGGGGCACCTACCGTTGGGTACCGTCGGTGGTTTTTTCGTCTGCACCCTCGCTGTCGCGTTGTTCACCTGTCAAATAAATAATGGAATATTAATAATCTCTCGATTACATCTGACTACCGATTTTATTTCTTTCGATCGATCGCGAGATTCGCGCTGCTGCTTCTTCCCGTATCGAATAGGAATATAAAAATTTCATCTCGTCCATTTGTTTCGTCAAGAAAAATTTCAAATTATAAATCTCGCGGGTGATTTAAAAATTTCAACGAAAAAAATTTACTTGAGAGTTAAAAGAAAATTTATTCTCGAGAAGATGTTTATTAAAAAATAAGAAGAGATTGCACGGATATGTGAAATTTAAATTTCTAAATCGGAGGAAAATATTTTATTTTTTTTTTTGTTTTCGACCAGCAAAGAAGCAAATGGACATTGACTCGAATGGGTTGAAGATCCAACAACGCCAATTTCGCGGCCCGTGCACGAATCTCGCGATCGAGGACATTGATGGATGCGCAATCAGACTGGCAAATGCAATTTCTCCCCGTATCAGCCTCTCAATTTTCATTTTCGTCGAAATTCGGCACAAAAAGGGCCTGGATAAATTGGGGGGGTTTTGCGCATCGATCAACGGCCAAATGTGAAAATTACTGCAGCTGTGCATCGCTAATTTATATTTTTTTTCTCTTTATTTTTTTTTTTTCTTAGTTATCTTCAAGCTTTAAATAAACATTTTACGAAAAATTTGGAAACTTGCAATGGAATAAATCTATATATAAATTTAACGATGTACAGCTACTTGCAATTATATTCCGTTTTCTTTCTCGAGTAATCCTCAATTCGTCAACTTGGCGATGGAGAAATTGACATGAAATATTATTTTGGAAATTTTTACACAATTTCAAGGTAAACTATTGTTCGCCAAATTTAGAATTGATTCGATTCTCTTCCTTTCTGAAATCTTATCTAAATTCAAGGAATGAATTGGACGTTGTCTGTCGAGAAAAAAAGATGCGGGCTCTTCAAAAGAATTCTCCTTTTGAAACCTTTTGAAAATCCCGCCAAATTGGATCCTTGGCCACGATGACAACGACGAGTAAATTTAAACATCGGAAATTTTATAAAATTTAGAAGAAATGATGTTAATAATTTGAAAAGAATATATATATCGAAAAAAACAAAAATGAAATGATTTTCTTTAACAATAAGAAATTTTACATCTTCGAGGCCAAGAATGAAGAATATCTGATCGATCGTTTCCACGTTTACGATTTTCAATCATCCTATTCTTTTTCTTCCTAAATTTTTTATTTTTTCACATTGCGACGAAAAGGAGAAAAACTCTTACGTTTAAAGCTTAGAATCTTGAAAAAAAAAGAAAAAAAAAAAGAAAAGAAACGAGTCTACCATTAATCTATACGTGAAAAGCGATCGATCGACGACTTTCGATGCGAAAATCCGGCAAAGTGTAGGTAAATAAGCGAAAAAAGAAAACCAATCTCGAAACTTCCTCCCGTAAAAAAAAAAAAAAAAAAAGGAGATGAACAATCGTGAGAGGCGCGAAAAAAAAACAATTTTTCTTTCTTTTTCTTTTTTTTCTTCTTCTTCTTCTTCTGGTCGTTAAACGCTCCACTTTTCCGGACGATCGAAAAAAAAAAAGATGGTTATAAAAAGAAATCAAGAGACCGTCGCTGTCGATTTCCGATTATCTCGATCTCTCGCACAAGTACTTTCGTCGCTGGTGGGTAAAATTAAAAAGAAGAGAAAAAAAGTAACTAGAAGAGGCTAAATTCTCGTCGGTTCGGCGTTTCTCTTTATCAGCTGGATCCCTCTTACCGTGCGCTTTTACCGTTCTTCGGATTTTTCCCCCATTTCCGCTGCTTTGCCTTCCATCTCTCCGTCTTTCTCCCCCGTTTTCCTCGTATTTCGTTCTCACGGAAAACGAGATCTCTATCTCCGATTAAACGGAGATTTTGTTCAACGTTCGTTGACTCTTATTATGCACGATATATTATTTTATTTTTTCTATTTTACAGGTGAGATTTGCATCAATTCGAACCGAGATAAGTGGTCCTTTCTTCTCGAAATTTTAATTCATTCATCACTTCTCATCATTTATTCCTCGATCTTTAATTTCCTACATTAATTTACATGATAATTTTATAATCTCCGATTTATTGATTTAATTCGGGCCAACTTCATGGATTTACCGATTTACCATTTTAATTGGCCGTGATTCTTATCCAGATTGTGACCGATTCATCATTCCCTTATTTGCATATTTTATTCTCTGATTTTTAAATATTTCTGTATTTCTGCCACGCTTATGCTTATCGCCCACACCCGTTCCCATTATCTTCGTGTTACCGAATTCTGTAATTAAATTAAAAGAGATTCAATCTACAATTTTAATCTACTTTCTTTTTTTTCAGAATTTCAAAAAATCCAGCAAAGAAAGCAAAACCTAAAGGTAGAAAAGGAATTTCTCGATTACTCGAGACAAAAATCTTCATACCAATCCTCACACTTTTATTTCAACGAATATTCGAAAAATATTTAAACCCTTCCATTCTTCATTTGTCGTTTCGATCCTCAATTTCCAATACTCTCGTCCAACTTTCAAATTGTTATCTAAACAAAATCTTTCGCTCAATATAATCGAAACAATATCCCCGTATTTTTCGCCATTCTCCGACAACTTCGATATCCAACAGCCAGCATCCTATCTCGAACGTGCGGTTTATCTACGCCACCCGGTATTTGTTTGTCGCGAGAGGATACGGCCGGCCAATCCCGGCCTGCGTTATCGACCGATTTGCATTTTACGATCGTGTTCCCATCGATCGAGGGGTTTGTTCGCCGCGTTATATAGTTATGATCGGATTAAACGAACGTCGTCTTCTCGTAACGAGCAATCGTGTTCAATTCAACCAACCAGAAGTTAGGTCTCTCTCGATGTCCATGATAAACTGGTTAATTAGAGAAGATCGACAAACAGCTCCCCTTTTGAGTTGGAGCAAAATTTATATTCAATTCTCTTGTCCTTTAGAGAAGTTTTTTCTTGAATTTTTTTGTAGATAAAATTTGGGGAAGTCTAAAATTATCAAGGAAAATTTTAATTAGCAACTGTTCTCGAGAATTTTCGCTTTATTATTTGTGTAATTGCGAAGGGGGGAGGAAGGGGATTTTTCAAACTTCTTTTTTATTTATATTCACGTATTGTTATATCGTTAAATTATTATTCCAAGTTCAGTATTAAATTTTATTCAAAATTTATATTAGATTCTCGCAATTTGTATTAGAAACCATCGCTTGCTCGCTGGTTATGAATATTGATCAACGATCCGATTTTGGTATCGTGTATCAACGTCTCGCTTCACGGAGAAGTTTCGACGTTTTTAGAGTTATACGTGTTTCATACGCTCATGAATATTAAATATCGACGTGGAACGTTTAGCAAGTATGAAATGTTGCCCGTCAGGGGCAAGATCCTTTATATTCTGCGACAAAGTTTCGCGGCTCGTATCATGATCTTTTATTCACCTGTGAATATTAAATATCGGCGAACATCAACCCGTTATACGGCGAAAATTTCGCCATGTTATTATTTCGTTCGCGTCAAATATTAAAATGGCTGTAAAAAATTTTGTAACCCGTGCAAAAACGGGAAAGATTAAAAATTTCAATTTCAATTATTTTTTAGATTCATAAAGAAAAAAAAAATCGCTACAATTATTATTCATAAAGCATCGTTCTCGTGGAATTTAATCCTATTAGCGGAGATTTTTTTTTTTTAAAAGTAAATGCGACAAATACATATCCCTTTCGAAGATAAATGTTAAATTTCGTCCTTATTAGAAATTAACAAACAATTATGAACGACAGACCTTCCTCCTTTTTACATAATTTAAGATAATTTCCTCATTATTTGCAACTTTCCTCATCTATCAATTCATATTCAAAATTTCGCAGTGACACGAGGTTTCAAATATTGGGTAAATGTGAAAGTTTTCCACGCACGAACTACGTGCTATCTTGTTTATTAATACACAACGATCGCGTTGTAGAAATTCGCCCAAAACTTTTGCAGGACCCATCCAATCGTTAAATTATCGACGCAACCACTATCCTTGATATCGCGACGACAAGCATACCATAAACGAGAAAATTCATCGAATAAATCGAATCTCCCGTCCTCACCTCCAGAAGCGAGGACCCACACCGATACACAAATATTCATCGCGTGTGTAAATGAAAGGCAAACACTAACTTGTCGGATCTTATTGTTAGGTAAAATTGAACGAGCGGGATACGCAACAAACGAGCAAACAAACCGTGGGCGGACATCGAGGCATCCTGCGTCTACTGCGTTGTCAGAATCGATGCCCGTGCCCGCCTTGTTGGACGGCAAACAATGCGAGCACGGATGAACCTCGAAATCTTTGTTTGCCATACGTGTATCGTGTCCAACACCCCGGCTGCGTGCGTTCTGTAAATCCGATTGTTTTGCAAATTAGACCGTCCACGCGTACGATTCCCGATTGTTCCTTGTTTCCCAATTGATTTTATTATAGCTCCCTCGTTATCTTCACGATCGAGATTGAAATTAAGAGAGAAAGAGAGAAGAGAGAGAGAAAGAGAGAAGAGATGGTAGGACGATTAAAATTGGTGGGAGGTAGGAGAAGGAACGAGGATGGAATTTTCTCGTCGTCAAGCTTATCGAAAATTTCCATCGAAATGGGCCCTTGAACTTTGATGTTAAAAACTCGAGTGAGTTCATTTGAATTCTCGCGATTTTCTGGCAACGGATCAATTTTGAAGAACCACTTCGGTTTAGAAATTGGGACAAGTGTATTTGGGCATTGTTCTTCGATCGAATCGCGTATATAATTACTAGTATTAATATATATATATATATAGAGAGAGAGAGAGAGAGAGAGAAAGAGAAAGAGAGGGTATGATGTAAATTTGATATTTTGGTATGTACGGAGGAAAGATATTTTTTTAATCGATTTATTTATTTTATAATATAATTGGTTTCGAAAACAACATTAAAATAAACAAAAGGAGGGACGTTAAATTTATAATATTATATTTCAAGTATTTTATCAAAAGAGAAATATTTTTTTTTTTTATTCGATATTAACCATTCATTTCGTTCAATAATTTAAACACTTTGACGCGTTTCGGAATAATGTTTTTCAATTTGTTCGAATAGTATAATATCATTTTATTTATCACGATTTATTAAAAAACAATAAATATAATTTCTCAAAGTATAGAAATTCTCCTATCGCGAGAGAAAAAACGAAATATTTAAAAAATTCTTTCTAGAAAGTTATTATTAAAATTTAGAAATATAGTCCGATTATATATTAATGCAAATGAATCTAAATTCGATTTAAAAAGTGTAAATGATAGCGCTAATCGTTTTTCAAATATGCATTACGAGTATTCGAAAACTGTATGACACAATTTGAATTTTTTTTCTAGTTCATTTTTCCTTGTATCGACAGTTTAATTCGATTTACCGTGAATCGAATTTTCCGTGCAAGTTACCGATCTGCCATAAGTTAGAGCAGAGTCTGGTATACTGCAGCTTAGATCTCTCCTGGCACCGGACTTAACGTAACGTGATTTATCGCGGTCCAGATTTGCTACGGAAGAAGGTACAACCTTGCTTTACTCCGCGCGCGCGTGTGTGTGATCCAAATTGTTTATTAAATCTTATTTTAATTTCCCATAACCTAGACTTATCTCGCGAAATATTATTAGAATTTTGTGAATTCTTCGTTGCAAACTGGGATCTAATAATAAACAGTGATCATGGTAATAAAATTTACACGTTCCTTAGATATCCCTTCCATAAACAAAATCTCGATATGATCCGAAACTCAAACTCTGGCTTATTGCAGATTCATGGAACCCTTATCCCCTCTAATTTTTAACCAATCTTTCGATATCCTTTTCACGGAAACGGAAAGAAGAATCCTTCGCATTCCAATCCTTACACGTAATCGAATTTCAACGAATCGTACACGAGCCTACCGGGATCTCGACAGAAATCTGCATCAAAGCCATCCATTCATCTATCGCCGCCGATTTTCCCCTATCAGGTACAGAACCTGTTCCGCGGTTGTTACAATATTATCTCTATCGTCGGCCCAGGCTTACCTCTATTTGCGCGTGCAAACACCAATAAATCCATCAGCGCCTCGTTTGCCGACAGATAAAATGACGTCGACCAGGGTCAGGTGCCTAGACTCGCAGAGCCGTCCTCCGCCGTGCTCGATCACCGACCCCCACCTCTTCCCTTCCCACACCCTCCGCAAAGACTCCCCCTAACTATCAACTACCGGGGCCCGGATAGTCAAGCCTTTATCCGCTATTAACTCGAGCAGATTCTCGATTCAATTTCGTGGACAGAGCCGTTGGACGACGATATCGATCCGATTAAGGGGAACCATTGTAACCGGGGATCTTCGATTGACATCGAAGCCACGCTGGTCCGCCTCTGCACGGTCATCTCTCGTCTTCGAGTATAATTGCAAAAAAAAAAAAAGAAAAGGAAAGGAAAAAAAATAATCGTGTCTCGACGTCTGGTAAATGGGAGAGAGGGATGTCGCGGAGAGTCGAAAGGGGAAGGAGACAATAATAGACGGCACATACACGAAGTTTCGTGACACGGTAGCCGACACGAACGATCCACGATTTCCGGCCGATCCGGGCCGCGATCTGAATTGAAATACAGGAAGCAAGTAAATCTTAGCCCATTGTAAATTGTGGCTCGTTAAGATTTGGCCTGGAACGCAGCTCGGCCATCGATTTTTCGATCTACGCGCCTGCCCTTCTACCGAATGACACACATCCCCTCTCTTCTTCTTGATGGGGGAGGAGGGAGTGGTTGTGCTCGTGAATAGAAATTTTGATTCGAGAGCATATTCAAATAAGCGGATATGAGGAGACGCTTATTTGAGAGGCTTATTTGATGCGATCGATATTGTAGACGGCATCTACTTTTTAATTGAAGGAAAGGGCATAGGTCGGATCGTAGAGATTGATCGATAGGAATTTTCATTAACTAAGCTTTGCCGTCCTCGCTGTAATTTATAACGCTTGTTCGCGATATTCTCCTGCAACCTCCTGTTGAAAGCACCTGGATCGATCCAAACGTTTCTCCGTTTTAATTTAAACACCTTTTTTTAAAAGGGCAGAGAGAACTGTCTCTGTTGAGAATATATTAACAGATATTAACAGACACCTTTGATCCCAAATCTAACACGTCAGTTGGACAGATTACCGCCAGGTGTCTCCCGGTCTCTCTCTTTCTCGCAAGTGCCCTTCCATACTTCACGAAAAAGAAATATCGCCGAGAAAAGGGAGGAATCCAAGCCTCGATTCATCATCGAAGGATATAAAGAAGAAGAAGAAGGATAAAAGAGACACGCGGTTGAATTAATGGCTGCCACCCTTCGAATCGGCCAACCCTCGAGAATTCTGTCTGTCTACCCCGCAATATTGGCATCGATGATATCGATGGCGGTCGCGTGATGGTACAAGATGTTGGCCGGACAAACGTCACACAGCTTCGTATATCGGGCAACCTTGTTCACATCTGCATAAATTTGACTTGCTAAGCCCGAAAACTCGAGCCACCTGTCGTTATGCACCGACGTGCAGGCCGTGCATGAGCTACGACGACACCACTGGGTCGTACTTCCTGCTTTCCGGAATGCCACGGTTCCGCCGGAACAAGAGTTTGTTTTCGTCCTTCGCTCACCTTCGACCCTCGCGTCGTGGCCTGCTACCCTTTTCACCTGGTCTTCTTGCCACGGTTCGGCTATTGATTCGAGAGGGGGAGGAGATTTGTGGGCGAGTTTCCATCAACGGATGGTGGCTTTTCGGGTGTCGAAGTTCGAAGGGTGGAATCGAAGCGTTTGGAGGACTCGTTGGAATAACGAACCGGATGGTTGTGGCGTTTCTATAGTTCTATAGGGGATGTGTAAATGCGTTTCCTTTTTTGCCAACGTGACGTTATTTGCCATCGTATTTAACGTATTCCACGAGTGACGTGAATGCACGAGGATTTTCTATCGTATGGAGAGTGGTGGTAACGTTATGGGTTTTCTATCAAGAAACGTAAAAGGTGTAGAAGAGTTTTTCAGATAGCCAGCTTTCCATTCGTATACAAGTATATATATATATACGATAGTTTTTGAATTTCATCTTTTGACGTTTCACAAATACTTTTTGTATTCGTCGATACATCAATATTATCTTCTTCGATTTTAAATGGCGTATTGAACGTGTTAAAGGTAAATTTGAAGAGTTTTCTCGCGAAAATAATTAGAGCTTTCCATCTTTTGATTTATTTCTTCTCCAGTGGTGTTAATTAACCATCAAGTGAGGGTTTATCAATCTTTCTTTTGATCATTCAAGCGGAAGAAACATACTTTCGATTCTTTCTCTCGCGAGTACGAGAATCTTCTTGGGAGGATTAATTCGTATAAAATAATTATCCGTTTCTCTGTTTTTCAATCCTTTCGACGTTATTCTTATCGACATGACTCGAAGTTCTAAATCGTTTATCACGATGTGAAACCGATTTCGGATGTTTTGCGACGATGAAATTACTTGGAGATCGATTTCGATCGATATTTCGCTGGTAATATTATTTTCGGTTGGAAATTCCACACTGCAAGTACGAAAGTGACGAAAGACAAATGTTGACCCTTACGAAAAGCATTGAATTTGAAATTCGGCGCAAAAGTTGCCGAATCAATATCGCAGATTATCTAAAAGTTCACGCGAGAGTTTCGCACGAATAACCCAGTTTTCATCGAAAATGAGCGTATCGTTTCTAAACGTTTCGAGAACTTTTCGAAAATAGACACTTTTCTTTTGAAAAACACTGCTCGATTCAAAATGACGACGATGAAAAAGAACAGCCTAGAAAAATTATCGGAAAATCTCGAGAGAAGAGAAAGAAAAAGGGAAGAAAAGGAAAAAGGAATAAAGGGAGAGTTGCCACCACCTTCGATCTCCGCAAACAAACCCTTTCGTTGCACCCTTCCCCCCCCCCCAGGCGATCAACAATGCTCGCAGCGGGAGCGTGCAAAATTGAAGCCCGCTAACGAGGCCGAAAGACCTTCGATAATCGAAGAGTATCGGGCCGCTCGCTAACTACCGCCGGTGCTTAAACCAGTTTAAACTCCCCTCCCCTCCAATGAATGGAGCTTTGAACGAACGACGAATGAGGCGGAGGAGGGGAAAGAGGGGGTTGAAACGTGAGCGCGGCCTCGCGACACCCCTCCCCATTCACTGGCCCATTATCTTAACGAACGGCCTTTGTAGTCATCGAGCATTGTGTTTTCACTCGTTACCAAGGTGAGCAAAGATCGAACTTCGCCCGAAACTTCTATCGAGCGTCGTTTCAAGGAGAGATCCTTCTTTTTCGCGATATTTCTTTGGGGGGCAAAGAAGGAACCGATTCTGATTCGTGATTCTCTCGAACGAATCTGTTGAAAGGATCTGTCGAATTTGAGGAAAGGAGAGCCGAGTGTGTCGATTGTGTATAGAAGAGAGAGAGAGAGAAAAGTAAGGACTCGTTCTTTGGTCACTTTCCGGCGTGTCGAACGGAATCTATTGAATATCGTTCGAAGAAAGATCGTATTTCTCGTCGAGGAGGAAGGTGTGTCACGGTTTATCAAATAAATAAGATTTATTAAATATCATTGGAAGATTGATCCTGGATCTTATCGAAATTCCTTTTTCTTCAAAAAAAGGATGCTTTAATCATCGAGAAAATAAGAATTCTTCCATCTTTGGGTCGATGCTTCTATAAAAATTTCAAACTTTTCGCATCTTTTCTACCGCGGTCATCTTCTTTCAAATACACATGCTTTTAAAAAGAATTCTTGAATCCTGTCCAAGTTACTTTCCATCCAGAATAAAAATAAACGTTTCGGATCACGTTGATTCCTCTCCAACACGTACGAGGGAAACTTCTTTCGAGGAGGAAGGATTCTCTTTCATTCGAATCGTATCTCCAGTTATTCTATCCTTCTATCCCAACAAGTTGGATATAATTAGAGAGATTGGGAACGAAGTTGGGATACGTTTGTATTAGAATTGATTCGATATCCCCAATCCTGGCCTGTATAACGTGTAATTTCTTCGATTAGGATCGAGATATATGATTTAACGTGGAACACGGGTCTCCCAGGAAATTCCCTCGATCCTCTTGGCCTGGTTCGAGGGTAATTAAAGCGGCGTTATTAGCGGCTCCCATGTCGGTTGATTCTCTCTCTTCTGCTCGTGGGCGAAAGACTGGTCGGATGGCAACGGAGGGATCACCGGGTAAATACGAAAAGATAATGTTTGAGCAGCCGGCAAAATATTTGACCGAAAATGTTCTCGCTGGAAAACGTTGTTGTTGGAGGACAAAATATGTAAGAGTGGCTCCAGGGTGGCACTTGGTTTGGATGGTCGCGATATAATTCGATGATCGAATCACGAGCTGTGGTATCTCAGTCAAATTGCTCGCTCTTCAGTTTAATCTCAAATGGTTTATTTTAATCGCGGCAAGCGATTCGAGGGTATTCAGAGTGTTTTGAAAATGGATTGTTTCGTCTGGTTTTATCCGGTTATTAATTTTTTGGGGAGGAAGGGTTCGAATTACAAACGACCTCTTGAGTTTAATCTCTCCTACCTTTGATTTATTTCTCACTGTTCCAAATTTTAAATTTGACGCGAGAGAAATAAATCGTTTAATTTAAGACAGCCTTGAAATTGTTGATTCAAAAACTGCTATAATTTTAAGCTAAGAAAATTATCATTTTCAATTTCTATTTTAATTATTTCAACATTTTTCTAAAAAAATAAAAGAACAAATTGTCCATCCAAATATTGCCAAATGGTTCTCTAAATTTCAAATTTAGAGAAACCATAAAACTGCATCTCCCCTCATTCCAATTTCTCCATTCCTCTTTCATCCGAATAATCGTCCACCGTTTCCAACTTTAATCATCGAAGTCACAATCGAACAGCCCGAAACAAAACCTCTTTTTCCGGAAACCGATATAATCTCCGGTTGGCAAGCAGGAGGCCAATAAAACGAGGCGATATTCGTTCGACATCGATGCGTTGGAACGGTTTTTTTTTCTTTTTCGTCTGACAGAGACCCCCTCTCCCTTCCTCATCCCACGATACATCTTTTTCTTTCTTCGGCGACGTAATTACAGAGGGAACACGTGTTCTCTTTTGAAAGAGGAACCGTATTGGACGATAAACTTTCGACGAATCGTGAGGTTCACACGAGGTCGACTTCGGCTCGCGGATTAACATTTTATCCCCCTTCTTTTTCTTTTTCTTCTTCTTCTTTTTTCAACTTTTCTTTTCTTTTTTCGCAAGACAAAAAAACCTCGGTTCTAATTTGAAATCTCCCTTAATCCTTCCGGTAATTAAAAAGCTCGCACTGGTGGAAAAAAAAGAAGGGGGGGAGAGATCATCGTTGGACTCTCGCCTTTTCAATGCGACGACGTCCTCCCTTTAACCCTCGACCATTTCGGTCTTTAATTTCTCGTTAGACTCCACGTCGAAGCTTTGCCGGATCCCTGGAGCGAATGTAATACGCAAGGGGTTGGAATTTGACCCTCGTTTGGCGGCGGACATCTCGTGATTTTGTTAATGGAGGTTTTTAATTTGCCGGAAAAGTTGAAATTACTCGACTGGGTTTATATTTGTTTGATGGGGATGCATGGAGATCTTTCTCCTTTTTTTCTTTTTTTTTAATGAAGTTGTACCTTTTCGTGAAATCGGGTGAAATTTCAGAATTTCCTTCCCTCTCCCCCACGGTTTATTTACCTTTTGCCGTTTGGTAGAAGGATATCGTTTAATCAGTAATGGTTTTAACGATGATATGCAAAACAAAGCAATCTTTTTATCGTACTATTTTCAATAAAAAAAAATTGAACGAACAGTTTCAAGAGAGAACGAAAAATTCAAATTTTGTTGTCAATATTTTTCAATTAAATTTTTCGAAAATGAAATACGATATAAACAGCAAGTCGAAATACTAAACGTATATTTTCCCCTGAATTTATTAAATTCCTAAGATAAATTTATTACCCATTTTAATTAAAATGTTTGAAAAAATACGCATGTAATATTTTTGGGCATTTTACTCGCATCGTAAAGAGTTTCTAAAGTAAATTTTCATTGGCAATAATTTATCGGAAGGAAAAAATGTAGAAAAGTTAAATGCATAGGTGGCAGAATATATTCACGAGTGTTACGAGAAAATTTAAAATTCATTCGTCTTACTTCGTCGAATTAGCGCGTCTCAAACGCTGGCTGGACACCGCTTTTTCCCTGTTTACGAACCGGCCCGCGTAAAACACGCTCGTAAATTTCAATTACCGTGGCTTATTACGGCAACAGAAATAAGAGCCAGCCAGGTAGGTGTAACTCCGTAATTGGGCATTAAAACTTGTTAAGTTTAATTTGACGCGCTCTATTCCGCTCCGACATTTTCATCCTCACCACTGATTTTCCCCGCCATTTTCTTCGACACCATTAGTCGCGGCGGCACGTCAAAATTTTATCTCTCTCATTTCGTGCCACTTGCTAATCCGCCATGTTTCCTATCGCGAAAATTTCCTGAAATTAAATATCTAAAAATCGTTAAGTTAATGATTAAAATTCACGCTTTAAATTCGCGTGTATATATATATATATATATTTCGTTTCGAATAATTACACCAGCTTCGAAAGTACTCGTGCGAACGTCCGTCATAACTTATTTAGCTTAAAGATTAAAAATCCGTAATGTCGCGTGGAACCGGGAAGCAAATTGGAAAAAAAAAAAAAAAAGAGAAAAAAAAAAGAAAAGAAAAAGTAATATTCTTTTTTTTTCTTTTCTTTTCTTTTTTTTTTTTTTTGATTATTTCGAAAATTGATCGTACGAGCGTGGAACATGGAGGGGTAGTTACGAGAATACGCAGCAAAAAAAATCCGTGCAAATGTTTGTCGTGCCAGAGCTACGAGAGTTTTGCGAACGTTGCCAAATTTTTTGGCTGTCGGACGATTTATCAGACGACGTTCGAACGGTTCGTTTCTTTTTTTCTTTTTTTTTTTTTTTTTGAGAGAGAGAAGATAGAAAAAGAGCAGAATCGAATGGAAGAGAGGAAAATGGAGATTAAATAGTCGTTCCGAGTTTTTCGTTACGCTAGATTCTAGCTTGCTTCCTGACAGGTAAATTTAATGATGAATTTCTCCGTTCGAACGTAATCCCTTTTATTTTCGCGGATCTATTTTCCACGTGATTCGCTGGTAAAAAAAAAAAAAACGAGAGAACGCATCGAGAAACATTCGTAACAATCTGATATCCGATCGAAGTAAAAACGAACAATTGGAAATTTAATCCATCGTGCCCTCTTCAGCAACAATCGACCAACGAATCGACAGTTAATATAATATTAGATAGTTTACAACTCGTTTGTTGAAGGATACAGAATTTAATTTCGTTTTATTTCCCTTCTCAATTTTAAATTTGATCATATTACCCGCTCTACCTTCTATTCCACGTTTTGTTCCAATATGGCTACTTCGGGTACAGTTTACCATTGATTTTAACATTGATTTTTATGCAATTACAGGGACAAGGTTTGATCTTTTAACGAAGCTAAAAGCTTTTTGCCACTTTTTATTACTGCAACGTGTTGCCAATTCGCCGCTAACTAACTTTTTTCCCAAAAAACTTTTAATCAGATTATCCGAGGTGAATGGCCGCCATCGGTCGCCATCTGGCGGTCATTACAATAAACACTCCATAGCGCATAATCGTTCGCAAAAATCGCGAGAAGCTCGAGCACGAAATCTGCAAAAAAAAAAAAAAAAAAAAAAAAAAAGAGAAAAATTCCCCCTCCCACCCCCATTCCACGCGAATATAATCCGCCAATAAACGAATAAACGAACATAACGTGGTTATCACGTTAATCGCCGATATAATTTGTACGCGCACGATGAAAAAAATTCGTTCGTGCGATTCCCGTGTGTATTTGATCGGGGTGAGAGAGCGGGCAGTGCGAGACGACATCTCTCTCGTCGCTCTCGTCAAGAGTTTTCGACTATTATTTCGCTTTTTCTCGATGGTTATGGTTTCTGGTTTCCTTACCTTTTCGGACACTTCTGGGATCGTTTTTTCGACCGGCATCTTCAGTGTCCCACTCGCCCGCCGTTACTTGCCCTCAAAATTCTTTCAACAATTTTCTCTCATACTCTATCGTCTCTCTTTCTTTCTCATTTCTCGTTTCTTTTTTTTTTTTTCTTATCTCGTTTGCTCGCTCTCTCAATATTCCGTCCGTTAACCATCGTATAGGCATCTCGTTTTACTAGCCTTCCACAAATATATATATATATTTTTTATTATTTCTCGCTCGTTCTATACCGTTCTATCCGATCTCTACTACATGTTTCCCGCACGCGCCTCGACTCTCGTCTGTCGCTGTGTCGCGCGTAGAACGACTCTCTATAGGGGACAACAAAGAGACATCAGATATTTATATTTCTTTCGTATTTAATTCGTGTTGCCAAACGGAGTATACTTGTATGTATATATATACATTCTCCTATTCACTGGCTAACCTTTACTCTCTTTCTGTCTCTATTTACATACACGCACACTCAAACGTGCGCGTACGCATACAATACTTTGTCCCTCGTTACAATTTCTTTCTTTTTCTTTTTCTTTTCCTTTTTTTTTTTTTTTTTATTTGGTTTTTCGTTGAAATGTAATTTTTACGGAGTTGTCCCGAGCGCGTCCACCCCTTCAACTTCGTCGCTTGCGCGTGACTCGTACCACCCACGCGGACGCGTGTCGGTCGATTTGACGAATTCATTTCGACGATGTTCGACGAGATTAATATCGGGATTGCGTCCGCGTTCGTGGCACGGCCCACGCTTTTCGGTTCCGTGCTTGCACCTTCGAGACGCGTCGTGACGTTGCCTGGCAATGGCGAGAGAATACAGATTCGTGATTCTGATGGGAAAGATTTTTCGTTGCAACGATTTCGTAACAAATATTGGCCCAGACGAGCCATTAAAATCGTGAATTATTATGGAATATCGACGAATTTTTAAGAAAAATTTTGAAATCTATGTATATATGTATGTATGTACGATAAATTTTAACGTGCAATTAAAGAATCACAATTGAAAATTACTTGCGTAATAAGACTTCGATCAACTTCGATCGATGACGATGAAAATCGATTTTAATTGGAATTTAATCTTATTGTTAATGTTATGCGCGTGACCCGTGCTAAATTTTTTGAAAAGATTTCGTTGTATCGCATACTTTACGCGCATTAATTCTTCGATTAATCACGGTCTGGATTAAACAATCCAATCGATTGTTTCAATTGTTTCGTTCAGAGACAAAAAGAAAAAAAAGGAAGACACGAGTAATCGCGAAATATAAATATATCGTATAAAAGAGAAACGATATTCGAATAATTCGAATTTTTGTACGCGCGCGAATTTCTATAAATCAATTTACACAGAAGTTGATTCGTCTATAAATAAGTTGGCTCATAAAGGAACGGTGACGCAACAGTGATTCTGGCCACGCCGGTGTGCCAACGCGTTCCAAGTAACATTTCGTTCGCTCGATTAATCGCATTATCCAATCAGATTAAGTTGCTATTGCCGGATATCGACATTGTGCCAGACATCACGTTCGATCAATACCGATTAAATCATTGGGGAGGAGGATCGTCGATCGATATTCCGAATATTCGTTCTTTCCCTTTGAATTTTAATTCATCACGCGATCCTTGAACCGCGCCATTGCCACGATCCTCGCCACTTATTTTTACGGAGCCATTCGTCCATATACGTACAAGAATCCCGAAATTTTCTTTCTTTCTTTTTTTTTTTAAGGAAAAATATCGCGTTGTAATGAGTTTCAAGTTTCTCCATAATTGATGGTTAAAAGGGGATTGGAATTTAAATTTAATCTATATCTATTTTTCCGTATGGATCACACTGTAGATCATTTAGACTCGAGTCCCCGAAAAATGGAGTGTGATCGAGTCACTCGACAGGAGTCAGGATCGCGAATCTCTCGACACACTCCAAGCAGCAATCGATCGATGGCACTCGAATCCTCGAGTGCTCGATCTGGATTGACCCAGAATGCGCTCCCCAATCTATCTATCCTTCCCTGTCCCCGCAATTATCCCTCGATTAACCACCATGATAAAATAGCCGATAAATGTGAAAAGAAGGACTCCGTGGCTCCGCGAAAATTCGAAAACTCGCTGTCCCGAAAACAGTGTTCGAAACGTGGGGTTTTTCTCGCTCAAGAGGCGCAAGCGAGTCTGTCGATCGGAACCGTTTTTTCTTAAAATTAGTCGCGTAGCTCGTGCTGGTAAACGCGTAACAAATTGTTACAAATATATGTACATCATACACCTTCGAAACTTTCCAAAAGAATTTTAATATGGATAATAAATTAGAAAAAAAAAAGAAAATTATTTACGAGCACGATCCCCGCGATTTGCTTAAATATCTAAGATTCAAGTATCTCAAATAGGCGACCAACGTTTTTAGAAATTCAATTAGAAGCAGCGTTCGATATTGTAGTATTGTTAGCTACGAGAAAGAAAAGGGGGGAGGGAATAAATAAATAAATAAATAAATAAATGAATAAATAAAGAAGATCGATAGAAGCGATCGCTGGTCGCCTGTTGATTAATTTGAAATAATAGTATTTATCTGAGCGAGTAGCGCGGACGAGCGTGTGGACTCGCTCGTCCGCGCTTCCCGCTGTGCACCTGCAAAAATAAGTACAACACGTGTATATAAATGAATTAATGGCGAATGTATACATATATATATGTATGTATATATATATATAAGTATAAGAATGTTCATGCACACCTCAATCTTTCTGCCCTCAACCACGGTGCCGTGTAGCCTCTCACGTGCCCGGTCCGCGTCAGCACTATTTGCGAATGTTACAAAACCGAATCCCTGCATGCAAGGACAGACAAAACAACATGCATTAAACTCAACTTACAGACTGCCAGCGCTCGGCAAACAGCCGACTGGCAGGCCCGACATTTCGTGCTTTTCTTGTAACGCTTGTACAAAATTTTCATTCGTGTCTATTAATACGAATTTAAAAAAAATAAATTGAGAAAAAGAAAAGGAAAAAAAAGAAAATGAAAGGTGAAGATGTTAAAAAACAAGAGATAGAAAATAATGATGGTAATAATAATAACATTAGGAGGATAAGATATCGAAAGAAAGAAAGAAAGAAAGAAAGAAAGAAAAGGTGAGAGAAAAAGGCAATTTTTTTGAAACAGCCTTCGAGGCTAACGAGTGCATTTTTCGTGGGGGTGCTCCGCGTGCAACTCGCGCGGGAAATCTTTCCACGCGTATTTAAATCGAATTCGTGCCGATTCGACCGACTTCTCATTCAACGATATCTAGCGAACGAAGAGTGTCGAGAGAGAGAGAGAGAGAGAGATTCTTTCCTTTCGCGTGGCTCCCTCGCCCTCTTTCATCTTTCGGTCCTCGAGGCCGTCTTTTTCAACTCTTAAACCTATTCTTCCGTTTATTTCTCGAATCTCTCATCGTACAATGGCCGTCTGCCGCTAATTAATTCTCGAGATCCACTCTCGAGACGCTGCTCGAGGGGCGAAACGAAAAGTTTTGAGGAATTTCTTTCGGCGCGCGTCCCATCTTTACGAAATTCGTGGAAACAATAAACCGGACGAGTTTTCATCGGCGACGATGAGCACAAGTTCTCAAGCGATGCTCAATATTTGAAAAATAATGCTTTCTCTTTTTTCTCTCTTTTTCTTCTAAATTTAAATTTTCAACAAATTTTTTTTTTTCGAAGCGATAAAGATTTTATAGGTAAGGGGAAACGTTTATAACAAATCGTGTGGCCGTGGTTATCACGAAGAGGGAGAGATGCAAGAAGGGCGGCGAAGGGCCGAGAGCACTCGTTTATAAATACGGATCGATACGGAGACGACAAAAAGCACGATATTTGCCGAAATGTCGGTTTGCCAGAGAGTCTGCGAGCGCGTCATACTGCTTACGGAGACGCACCAAACAACGTGCAACAAATAAGTAAATATAAAATCATGGTAAGAAATCATGGTCATGGTCACATTAATCATCTCATTATCATATCATATCATATCGTGTCATGTCATCATGGTCATCGTCATATCATTAAAGACTCTTGCTTTGTACCGAGAGGTGCGTGTACGAGAAAAAGAAAATTAAAGATATGACATAAAGGAGGTTAGAAACTGGGATGTTTTGAGGAAAGGATAATTTTGAGGTGTCGAATAATCAGGTATGTGGGTGTGTGTATGTGTGTATGTGTGTGTGTGTGTATGTGCCGTGTGCGCTCGTGTGTGGTTGCCATTCGTCGTGTGCAATCGCTTTGAATAAGTTCGATAAGAGGAAAAAGAAGAAGGTGACGAAGAAAAAAAAAATTGGAAAAGCATCGAGGTGGGCCATGAATCTTGGAGGGAAATTCTTACTCTTATTGTCTCCGTGATTGTAAAATATTGTGATGCTCACACGCTCACACCTTCCTTGATACTGTCGGAGAAATATAATATCCTCGAATCTTGATACACCCTTAATTCCTGACTTTAATTTCCCTGAACTATAACTCATTTCAACCCTTTCACGGAGAGATGGAGAGAGAAAGAAAAAGACTTATAACCTGCCAGAACGTCGTATAGTTGAATAAAAATAGTTTACAAAACTAAATTAAATTTTAACGATAATTATATTTAATTCTTTCAAATTTAAAGGATTTCGAAAACTCAATAATTTTCGAAAGATAAATAAATTCAGTCTGTGCTTCGATTCGAAAACGAAACGTGTTTCTCACCCGAGGAAATTAATTTCAGGCAAAGAGAGAGACGTGGATGGATAATCAACTTCCTCTCGTCTCGGTGCCCTCTCGTTTCTGCCAGGAGCGGTTACGTGTATCCAGACTGTCGCCATCGCTGAGAAATCGTATTAAAGTCAAATCAAATACGGCCTCTGCTCTCGAAGAAACGCGAAAGAGGGGGGAAGGGGATAGAGTGCAAAGTTATCGTGTTCCCCGCGTAATACAGGGAGGAGGGAGGAGGCGAAGAGCTTGTTTCCTCTGTCTTCATCTCTCAAGAAACATCGTAACTCGTTCCACTGTAATCGAATCGATGGAAGGAAATTGAATTGCCCTCGTGGAGAATTTCTCTCGAATAATCGAGAGCCACCATTTCTCATTAATTAATCGAGAGGTGGTTTAGGGGGAGGAGATGTTTGGTTTTAATCGAGGATTGGGGGCGAGTTTTGAGATTTGTGAAAGATTTCGAAACTCGGATCCTCGACGGTGGAAATTTTGGGATAAGTTTAACGATGCACAGTAAAGATATTAAACGAAGTTAATTGGATATTGGATAACCAGTAACGAAAGATATTTAGTGCTTTCGATTGATTGAGAATTGGTATAAAAATTTTTATATTAAAAATTTCGAAAAAAAATGGGAATTTGTTTGGCGAAAAATCCTTGGGACAATGTCAGTCGACCGGAAGATTCAAGTCCTAGAAGTTTTCCTGCAAGTTTATAAATTATGCGGTGGAATTTTTGCATTTTGAACTTTTGAATATTTTAATCTCCTGCTTCCTTCCTACTTTAGCCCTGAAATTTTTATTCTTCGATCCTTTTCCTCTCTCTCTTTTCCATCGTCTTCGTTAAAAATCTTCGAAACATCCTTACCCCGAAGAAGAGATGTAAAAATTATTTTAACCAATGATTATTTTCTCCTCCCGATATTCACGCAATCAACGAAGAAAATTCGAACGCAACCGATAGAACTGGATATACGTGTCATAGTAAACAATAAACCGTATCGCTGAACGTTATTAAACAATATTTCTGCGTGGATAATTCTCCAGATGATTTGTTTCGACCGGCGCAAAGCCTTTCAATCTCTCTCGATTCACGTTCACCGGGCGGAAATCAATTCGTCATTTCAAAATGACGGATTATTTAAAGGAAAAAACAGATGTTAATCGCAAAATTTATCGACTCGATACAGAAATTCATTAAAATAGATGAACTGTGCGCGTACGTCATACGCGTTGCGCGTGCATATATCATAATATATAATCGATCAAAATTTTCCGCAGCAAAATGATAATCCACAATCACGATGCACAATATAAAGTTATACATTTTTTTCTAGATGTATAGAAAACTTTTGTCTAGCTCTTCTCCATTCACGAAGTTTCGAATACTTTTCCAATAAATTTTCTTCAAATTTATTTTATTACCACTGTCTTGATATTTACGATTACATACATTACTTCATTCTCCAGTTCCGTTTTAGAAAAAAATTAAATTTCCCTTGGAGAAGCCATGGTAAAGAAATAAGAAAAAAAAAAAAAAGAAAGAAAAGAAAAAAGAAGAGAGAGCGTTGAAAGAACAACGATCGTCCGTAAGCGAGATTTCAGCTGGGTGGAAAAGCGTCGTTTGTCCCTTATTTTTCATCGAATTTCTTACGACGAGTCGCTTCGACGCGATCCACTTGGGAAATCAGCATAATGTCGATAAGGCAGGGCCGTAGTGACAATGCCTCGGGCTCGAGAACGCGAGGGGTGAGGGGGAGGAATCGAATAATCGACAAATCGATTTGCATCGCGAATAGAGGCAGGCTCTCGCCCTATTTCGAATCTCGCCACATGGTTTTCTGCAGGAACTTTCTCTGTCGTCATTGTTTCGAAATTGAAGGCTTCGAGGGGTGAAATATCACGAACCGGGTGGGCAGGAGGGGGAAGAAAAAGAGAAATAAATTTTGCAGGAAGGAGAGAAATCGAACGAGCGTTACTCGACGCTATTCACTATTTTTGATCCCTTGGTATGAGGTCAGTTCATAAGTTCAAGCGTATTTTTAGCTAGTTGTAAAATAACATGGAAGTACGAGGCAGGGGGTTATTTTGATCCGCGATATATTGGATATTGTGCTGTAATAACGTTTCACGTAAAAAATTTTGTATTATTTCGTGAACGAAAATTTTTGGTAAACGAATCCTTACGAATTTTTAATTTTAAACGTCACATAAATGACGTAAATTAACATCTTGAGCCGTTATTGGAATTTTTAAAAAATAGGAAAACAGTTAAGATGTTAAATTTATGATGTAAAATATTATTCGAACTAAATATATTTCTTCTAGCGATTTCTCCAAAGAATCACCAGATCTATATTCGATATTTGAACAAATACAATTAAAATTACGAATACCAATTCGATCATTTTCGATTTAAAAAAATTGACATTGGAAACGACAAACTAAACGAATTTTCGAAATTTCTTTCGGAAAAGACGATTTTGGAATAAAAATTTAAACTGTAGAAGAATCGATCTTATTTTTCGCCCAGCGATTTTTCTCGAGGATAACGAAAAAGGGGGGCATTTTCGTCCCGAAGCGAGGCAGTTCTCGTGACGGCGAGATCGCGATCTTGGCGAAAACCTCCTTAAAGCCTTATCGGCTTTCGGAAAATTAAGGTTGGCGTGCAATGCGCGACCAGCCACGGAATCACCGCGCCTGCCGCTTTCTCCTCTTTCAGGAAATTAATCCACGCTCAGATCACTCTTACGAGAAATCTTTCACCCATCGCGGCAAGAGTTTCACGTTAATCCAGTTAAAACGAAATCACGATCACGCCCCTTCGTTTCTCTCTCCGGAATCCATCTCTAGAGATATTCCAAGGAATCAAGTTCGAACACCGTGAAATCCCCCAGACTTTCTTCACATTTGTCCAATCCACTTCTAGGTAGGGTTTTTTAAGGGAGGATAAAGCTCGAGCACGATAATAGGATATTTTTATTTTATACTTAATGTTCTTTTTCTAGATAACATCAGTATACATGTAAAAGTAATTATGCACCTCTATTAAACCGAATAATAATTGCAAATTTTCGACGTCGATATTGCGGAGAAAAAAAAAAAATTCATCGAAGCAGGGAATTACTTAATTTCAAAGTCGATGAAAAATATACGATCTCCTCCTCCGGGTAAAAATTTAATCCATAATATTACCATAGGAGAGAGTGGAAAGTTTATAAAACTCTTTAGCAAGTGTCGAAAAATTGGAAACTTGGAATTTAAGCAAGGCCGGAAATCATATTTCAAATCTCCATTATTATTTTTCAACCCTTTAAGGGCGATTACGCCGTTGAAAAAAAATGTAATTACACGATTAATTTATCGCGATCGCTTCCTCTCGCGGATCTTCCACATTCGATCTCGGAACAGGAAGGGAGATATTAGAAAAACAACCAGCATGCTCGCCCGATAAAACAGGCTCTTTGTCACGAACGAAATCATGCTCTAACCTTATCGAGCAATTTATCTTCCCGCCTGCAATTGAAAATCGAGCTTCTCTTTGACACGAAACGGAACTGTTTTCGAGCTTACATCTGCGTATTATATCGCGGAAGCGATTTACAAACTATCGAGAAACAAAAAAGGAGAACGATGAAATGTGAAGATGGATGGAAATAAAATAACGGCTAGGTTGAAATTTAATAAAATAGGATAAAGTCATCGATTCTTTTCTCAACTTTAAGTCTCGACTCATGAAGAAAAAAAAGTGAATGTAAACGAGAAGAAGCGAGTTAAAAGTATCTCAAAGGTTGGGTTAAATTTCCTTTTGAAGGAAACACAACATTTTCTTTTTACACGTGTTTTCTGAATAAATTTCAAAGTCGGGATATCATCAGTAGTTACGCGGTATTTAAAGGAATCCATGTTGATTTACGTTCCCTTCTGTAAACGAAGACAGTATCCATTAATTTCCTTTCCAAAAAATAGTGGAACGAACGATACCGAATTGATCCGCTTTCTCTGCATGTAAATTTATCCCGAGTTGATTCGAATTCGAAGACACCATTAATTTCCTTCCCCTTAAAAATGCTGGAAATATGGGTGAATTATTTCATGCTTCTCAATATATCCAATATTAGGGTTTCTATTCTTGCGAAACTCCCAAAATCGAACCGATCTTATAAAATATGAATCGAAAATTAAATCTGGACGACACATTTCCGCTCCACACTCTCGTCGAATATCCAAATTTAGGAGAGACGGGATTCGGCTCGCGAATTAAACTCTTCCTGAGGTTCAGAATCGATTAAAATCGATAGTGTGCAGCAGTAAATAAGACGTATCCATCCAGCCAGGAATAGATGCGATCTTCGGATGACTGATTGGCCTGTGTCGTGTGATTAATCATCGTTACGTCGAAAGAATCGCGTCGAGAGCCTTTGATCCTTCGATTTCTTCTTCGAACATTGTTGATCTTGTTCGAACTCGAAGATCGAACGAGACGATTTCTATTATCTAAACTAAAGATTAATTAACAACTGGGTGGCAGACACGAGAGCGAAATTAACGTTAATTTCCAGGTGTGAGCGCGTGCTTTGGAAGATACAAAGGTTATCTAGATAAGAATGTTAATCATGCGACATGTTAAAACGTTGAACAGTATTTTTCGAGAGAGAAACGAAAATAGACCGGTGTTGATTAATTATTCTTTCCTTAAGAAAATTGGAACGATGATCATTATCTCGAGGAATTATCCTCGAGGAATTTTTTCTGATTGATGAGATTTTTTTTTTTAGATTGTTTGTACAGATTGCTGCTTCGAAAGTTCAGCAATTTTTTTAAATCTTCGTTATAATTGCACAGAGGTTGAATATTTAAATTATAATGAAGATTAATGGAGAAAAAAGAGGATGGATATGAAATCTCGTTTCTTTTGGAAATTCATAAGATCTGACGTGTTGTTAAAAGAATATTTTTTACATTTTCACAACAGAACGAATTTTCAACGAAAATTTCACGAAACATTCTCTCTTTTCAGATCCATCTTCTGCTCTCGCAATATATTCAATATCAAGCTCCATCGACCATTGACATCATTCGAAAATTTACACAAAGGTTAAATACATTTTTCCTACGTGAAAAAATTAGAAACCAAGACTGAAAAAAAAGAGTAGGAGGTGATTCCAGTGAGCCTATCAACGTGTACCAGAAACATATCAGCAAAATGATCAAAGGGTAAAATGTGCCTCTGAACGATAACGCGTGAACCGATAACACGATAATTAAGCGGATAATCGGTGTGTGCACGGTGACGGTGGTGTTCGTGTGACTAGACGTGCGTGTACAAAGTGTTCAAGGATGATAATTATGGGTGATAATTCAAGGATGGAGGAGGGAGAGGTTGGAGAAATGGAGAACGAAGAGAGAAAGAGAGAAAGAGAGAAAAAGAGAGAGAAAGTGAGGAACTCGAAGAATACTTGAATATTTGTGACCGAAGCTGGCAAACAGCGATATAAAAGCGCACAAAAAACAATACGAGATTTAATATTATATATGTATATTATATCTATATATATACATTTGATATATAGATATACATATATATTTAATAAATAAAGAGAAAGAGAGAGAGAGAGAGAGAGAGAAAGAGGGGAGAGGGGTGAGTTAAGAGACAATAGGAGTATACGCGTAAGTGTGTGGCTTCAAGTGTTTTCTTCGTATATGTGTGTAATTCTTTTGTGTCTTTCTTTCGTTTTTTTTTTCTCGATGAAAGTGGCAGTGAGAGATCTTTTTCCTCGTCTGTCTACTAGTTTGCTCCCTACGTTTCTCTCTCTCGTTTCAACCCACTCGCTCGCTCACGCTCGCTTCTTCCCTTCTCTTCGTTTCTCTTTGTTTTTCTTTCTGGGATAAGAAAATATTGGAAAATATTCGGCTACGATTTTTATTCACCGACGATTCTTCCGATCATTGGATTATTAAGAGATAAAATGTTTATTGATTGATTATCATTTGAAAAAAAATAAAAATAAATAAAAATTGCAGGAGTTTCAAGGCTCGGTAATAATTTCGAATTTGTTCCTCGAGTTCCGTTTCCGAATCGATCGAAACGAAACGAACAATCTAATTTCTTTTCGAACAGTTCGAAGAGAGGGATAGAATAGAAAAGAAAAAAAAAAAAAAGGAAAAAGAAATTTTTCAAGGCGATATCGATAATTTTAAATAATTTTTAAAAATTATTTCGAATAAATAGAATTAGGAATTTTTGCAGAGGAAATGGTTGGAAAAGAAAAAGAGACAGAGATAGAGAGAGAGAAAGAGAGAGAAAGAGCGAAAAAGAGAGCGAGAGAGGGACAGTAGAGAGTAAATCGCAACGAGAAGAGCCAAACGACACGTGATACTGGAACGCCGGACAAAAAACTGTTGGTGAGATCGAAAGCAGCATTTCTCTATCCTAAAACACATACGTGAGTAATAAAAGAGGTAGAAGCATGGGCCGTTTCATTAATACCTTCGACTTCGCCTAGACAAAAGCGTGCGACTACTATTTACATATATAATAATGATATAACAATCATAGATAGAGGTACGTACGTACATGTACAGATGTGTATATATGTAACGTGTATTCTTTGTGCTCGTGTGTCAATATACATATATGTACGTATATATTGATTAGATATATATATATATATATATAGAGAGAGAGAGAGAGATACTTAAGAAACTTCGGAAGATGCAATGGTAATATAAATATATGTACGACATCATGCTGTTTGCGTTGGATTGTGACATACAAAATGTCTGCTAGTGAAAAAAAAAAATCTAACGACTTTTATATATATATATGTATATATACACATATATATATATATATATATATATATGTATATATACACATATATATATATATATATAAAATACGATTTCATTAAATTATTCTTTCTTGAATCGATATTTTTTTCTTGCTTTTCTTAAATAATAATAATAATAATAAAAAAAAAAGTAGAGATCAGTCATTCGGTTTGTCGCAATCCAACACTTGCAGGTGGATTAGTAATACTCGCGGCGTTGTCTGTGGAACCACAACAGGGCGTGTAACGAGATTATATAATATAAATTAACAATTAAAGGTGTGTCTCTCTCGAGAAAAGTTTCGAACGCGAGTCTCTGAGTTTGGAAAGATCAACTCGAACGAACAGGCAGCAAGTCGCTGGTTAACTCTCAACTATTTTATAATCGTCTCCTGCTTACGCCTCTTTATAATCGTCTCTAATCGTGTAATGTGCGTGTAATCGTCTCTAACGTGTATTGTTCCTCCCGATGTACGAATACGTTTCTCTCTGTGTGTAATTAAGTGTGACATGTGTATATGTATGTGTATACCGGCCTTGAAACGCCTTGGGAAACTTGTCAAAGAGAGAGAGAGAGAGAGAAAGAGAGAAATAGAAAGAGAGAGAGAGAATAGAGAGAGGGAGAGGGAGAGAAAGAGAGAGAAAGAGAGAGAGAAGGATAAGAATGGAGATTGGTTAGATGTAGCTTTGGAAAAAACGAGGTGTGACAAAGTTTCATCAAATCAAATGGGCAGCATCTCCCGAGGGTCTCCTCCGCGACCGGAAGTGGCGGCAGCCGGCCCACCGGGTGCACCGTGTGTCCGCTGCTGCGTCCATCTCGAAACGATTTAATTTATATTATTACTATTTCCTTTTGTTCTTTTTTTTCATCAATTTTATCGATCTTATTTTGAAATTTTATTATCTATTGTATTTATTGTTATTATTATTATTGAATGATTATTTTTATTTTGAGAGATCGATGATATTTTTAGAAATTATATTATTCGAAACGATGCAAAAGAATCGTGATGGAAGATCTTGAAGCATTTTATGTTAGCTGCCATGAATTATTATTTTCTTTTTTTGTGTTTTTTGCTTTTCTTTTTTTCCTTCTTCTGTAAATATTACGGTTTCGATTGAATTGTGAAAAGACGATTAGAAGATCGAATGGAAAGGATAGTAATATAAAGAGAATCGTAGTGGAGGCGATTCGTCTTGGAGGAAGGTATTTCGCGCGTTTCTCAAAAGGAGGAGGATGTAATAGAAAGGGATGATGGTATTTTTTTTTCTTTTTTTTTTTAGTTACTTTAGATACCACAGTTCGTCAAAAGCAGCTGCGAACACAGTTACGCAAGGTGCACCGAGCTGCCTTATAACCAATGGGAGCTAAATAATGATAAAATGCGGAATGCTAGCTAGTAAAAATGCAATAGCTCGTCTAACAACTACGAGAACTAACACCATTGGTTATATTATGGTATGTATGTACGTGTCACTGGCACATACTCAGCGCGAGACAAGTGCGCTCACCGACTTGCCCTCCGCGAATTAACTCTCTCCTTTTAAAAATTCAACGGACGAGACGGATACCTTTTATCAAATCAAGTTCTACAAGATTCAACAAAAAAAAAAAAAAAAAAAAGAAATAAAGAAAAACGAAAAAAAAAGGGAAGAAACGAACCGAAAACAGAAGGGAAAAATACGAATCCATAGTAATAAAAAAGAAAAAAAAATTAAAAAGACAAGTCGATAAGCGCCCTCCTCCGCACCGGTCTCAAAGTATCTCTTCTCCAAAATGCTGCACTTCATTAGGGATGCCACATTCCATTTACATTGACGAAGCTTTCGAGAAAAGGTCTCTCTCACAGATTCGCGCACTCATCACACACTCATCTTATATCTCTCGCCTTAAATCTAAATCTCTCGCGTTACCGAAAAATTACTCGAGCGCCACCGACGTTTCGTTTCCATTTCGAAATCGACGATCATCGATCGACGATCACCGTTTCGCGAGGAAATCAACGTGACCGTGCGATCGAGCGATTTTTCGGGGTAACGCGTGTTCCAGGAATTCGGCTCCGTGACGGGGTCAATGCAAAGAGGCATCACTTCTCTCGAATCGATTTTCGAATTCACATCCCCGTATAACGTAACGCAATTTCATCTTCGTTCCAACAATGTCTGTTTTCATTTTCTCTTTTCCTTTCCGCCCCTCCTCGTAATTGTGCGCGGATTCCACGATGTGGAGACCCCGTCACGTCCTCGCGATCGCTTAAATGCTAAAAAGCGATGGCAACGCGGTTGTTCGCGCATATTTTCAAGGGAACATCACCGACTCGGGTTCCATTGAATTTGCAATGCAAAAGGTGACGTCCTCGGTGCCATTGTCGAGTTGTTGGGATCTCTGACGCGTGATGAATGCCGATTTGTACTTCGAATTATACGTTTTTCCACGATTTATCACGGTAACCTATCGAACGACTTATCTCGGAGACTTTTGCAGCTATCACGTAAATTTCTTCGAAATTTTCCTCGATTTCGTCCTTTCATATTGGAATATTTGTTTCTCGGGGTGTAATTTTTCCTTGGAATTTCGTAGAATTGAATTAAGATTGTATTAATTAAGATTTCGACGTAGATGATCAATCTTCGTGTTTCTATTAGTTGAGAAGAATTTTATAGATAAAAGAAATATAGGAGAATGAATGTTTTTTGACTAAATTAAAAATATCGCAAGAAATCTTTCATTGAAGTTCATATAAAAAAACAAATTACAAGAAACTTGCGTATCTTCTATCGCTTCCTCTTTGAACATCTTTTTAATTTCGAATAGAATATTAACAATTTTTAATAAAACCAACGTTCAAAATTCTTTTCTTCATTTTAAACGTTAAACTTTATTTTTAAATTTTTAAAAGAATATTCAAAATTTCCTATTACACTCTACGTATATCCAAGTATATTCCATTAAATTCCATCACATTCCATTGAGACAACGTTCCAACACTTTTATCACACGAATCGTCATAACTCTGACGAACTCCTGTGCGACAAGGTCGTCGAAAAAATTCCTTTCTTTCTCTCTCTCTCTCACGAAGAAGAATCGCAACAATTGATCCGAGAAACCAGTTCTTCGCGTACAAACTGGAGCGTGATCCTTTATCACTTTATCCGGAATACCGTGAAACCAATCACGACCACCCGTCCGCCTAAGGGCGGAAGAAGGAAGAAAAGAGGAGTGAAAGAAGAAAAAAAAAAAAAGACACGTGTGCGGCACGGAGATAACCATCGCGAACGAGTTTAATTAATCCTCTTCCAGCCTCTCTACAGTAACTGGAACACGCTTATTATTCCTCCTGGGATTGGTTGTTCCAATGACGGATGCGAGCCGCGCTTCCTGTCAGGATTCTCTGATCGAAATAGACCTCTCCACCGTGACCTAATAGGCGAGCATTACCGATTGTCGCCCTCCTTCATTCAATTAGAGGCTCTGATTGATTGCTCGTCCGTTCGAGTGGCTATTAGCTTGATGAGAGTCTTAGGGATCTTTGATCGACGTTGTAACGTGGAAGAAGTTTTATACCCGAGTTCCCAAGATTTTAATTGCACAGGATCTTGTACGAATTTGATGATTTTTAAATAAGAATAGTCCGATTGAAGGTTTAAATTTATCTCGTAGTAAAGATCTTGCAGAATATTCACAATTAGTGAAATTTTCCAAAGATTTAATTTTTCGTACAAGAATGTAGAATATAAAATGTATTCCTATTGTATTTGTTTAAAAAATAAAACCAGTATGAAAAATAATATTTGTAATCTGCAAGAGAAAACTGGTAGCTTCATTATATTTAACTTTATCCACTTTACTGAATCAAACTCTAAATCATAGAAAAAAAAAAAAAAATCTACCAATGCAGAAAATCATCCAAAATCAAATCCGATAATATAACCTCTTCTTCTCCCTTCGAAACAATCTTCGTTTCCTTCGCAAAAGTAAAAGGATCTCGTCTCGAAACATCGATACGAAAACATCGATATTCTGATTATTCGAGCAGTAACAATGAAATTCAGGAGAAGCGCTCGGTGAAAACCGCTTGAATATGGAGAAGCTCTATCCATCGCGCCAACTTCCACGATCATCGTACCTCCGAGTAACTCCGTCCTCGAGTGGCGGAAACTCGAGCGAGAGAGCGTAGACCGTCTTCGAGCAATCATTATTCGAGGTCGTTCAAAATAATGGATTTCTGATCTAATTACTTAGGTACGGATGGCCGTTGCAAGAGGTTGAGAATCCTCTTTCTTTCGCCCCTCGTTATTGCTACGCGAGAAACTTTCCGCGCGATTTCATAATCTCGACGAAAGTTTCCCCCAAGTTTTATGGGGCGGGGAACAGAGACGAGATTTTATCCTTTCCAACTCCGGTTAACTCCGTCCAGGTAACGGGTTGGACTCGAATATCACACTTTTGATATTTCTTGGAAATGTTTCAAGTGCGCGTGCATTGTTTCTCGTTATGAATATTTTGATTAATGGGGTCCGAGTGAAGTGGGGTAATTTGGTAACGGGGATTTCGTTTCCGTTTTATTTCGACCGATATGAAAGTTACCACGGTGGATCGGAGTTAATTACGGACGAGTTTGAACGAGCAGGGGGGGAGTGAAAAAGAATCGGAATTCTCTGAGTTGAGAATAATATTGTTCGAAAGAGGGGAAAAGAGAATTTCAGAGAATAACGTCGCATCCGTATCGAACGAGTGTAAAAGTATTCGCGATACAAAGGGGAATTTGATTTTATTCGTTAATTCATAGGATAGAAAAATATTAAAAAATTGGAGTTTCCGTAAAAGTTTCCGTTATTATCGTTCGTAATTTAAGAATCAGAACAGAGACGTTGGAATTTTTAATAAAAGGTGAACCCGCATCGTCTCGTTGCGATTCAAGCACAGCAATCAACATTTTGACACGAGTACGATTTGAACATCGCAGATGGATCGAAATTAAAACTGTCACGAAATCGTATAAAATTATATGGAAGATAAATAAAATTTGAAACGAGAATATCGATCGAACAGCTTCACATTGAGCGAAGCTTGATTGGTTAGTGTTATCCAAAGATGGTAATCAGAAGCGTACAAATTTGTTTTCACAAGAAGATGGGGGCTCGATCATCCGATGGACAATAGACAGGCGTGCGTGACATCGTCAGCAGCCGATGCTATTGGGTTAGTGGTACCGCGGGAGCTTGATGAAGTGCACTTGAGTGTACTTGACGCAAAGACGCTGAATATGCAAGCTCGCCGGATGCCGGCTGTCGGCACGATGTATTACTGCGGATCTTATCCAGACCGCTGTCATCCATATTGAAACCTATTTGCATTTCAAACTTCTCCTTCGCGCACTCCCCCCCCCCCTTCCCCACATTCATTTTAAATTTTCTTTTTTCCTTTCTCCCCCCTTTCCTCCTCCTCTGCAAGCTTACATTTTCCCATGCACGAACGAACCACGATTAAATCTACAACCTTTCAAAGTTTTGATTTCATTTCATTTCATTTCTTGGAAGGACGGATCCAGGATGCTCGAGGGAGATTAAATTAGAATCGTTGAATTTTGAATGGATATCGATATAATAACTTCGAGCTCAATTATCTTGCGAGGCTAGATCTTGATGATTGGAGAAGGAATTGTCGAAGAAGATTTGTTTGACCATCTCGAGAGATTATCTAAATAATTGGAAGGATTTTCTTCTGATTATTCCTCTCTTGTATCTCGTTGATAAAATAATGTAGGTGAGAAGAATCGGAAAGTTCGGATACTTGGAGAGGAAAGAATCAATCGAATACTGAAATTTCAAGATACAAAATTCCTAAAAAAGTGTTGCACAATAAATCTTTTCTCCCTCTTTCGCGAGAAAAATCGAACGGCACAAACGAAAGAACCGTCGTCCAGGATCGACGAAATAATCTTTCGGATCGAATATCGTTTCCTAACTACCAACTCTCCTCGAGAAACGTTTTCTGGACAATCTTGACTAACGAGAATCGTTCAAACCACACGGGGAGAAGCAATCTCAACGTCTCATCTCCCCAAGATTCCCTTGATATTTCATCCCCCGATTTTCAAAACCAAGGCCTTCCACCCTTTAATCCTAGAAGCTCGTCTCGAGCACGAGCAACGAGACGAGAAAGCCGCGGTAAACTCTCCCTCTCTCTCTTTCTCTCTCCTTTCAGGATTACACGGAGATCAGTCGAAGATTCTTGGCACGGAAGAACAAGTCGACAATGGCACCGTGTCGTTTTACACCACTTCTGGGACCGATATCTCGAAGCTGGACGACGAGAGCGTCGCCATCGCGCTGCAAAAGAACGCACGTTTCGAGAAGACGCAGCAGTCACGACCCAATTTTCACTTTTCTTTCTCTCTGAACAGAAAAAAACACGCTTCCCCCTTCTTTCTCCTCGAACAAAAAAAGTTTCTAGAAGGAACAATCCTCCCCTTTCTCCTCAATCGTGACGCTGCGTCCCCTCAGAACGAAAGATTACGGGTCCCAGTGAGCGTCCTCGTGACCAGGTTTGTCCTCGCGTCCGAGTTTTCTTTTCTTCCTTCCTTCCTTCTTTCTTTCTTTCTTTCTTTTCTTTTTCGAAAAAGTTTTTCCACTGGAAAATGGGGAGAGAGAGACTGGTCACGTCCGCGCGATGATTGCGGCTGCGGGGGAAAAAGGAGGGGAGGAGGTGAATCGAAGGAATGAAAGAAGGCACGGAGGTGAGAAGATTGCGAAAGTTAGGCGGATAAAAAGGTTGTTCGACCGACGAGAAACTCCGGTGGATCGGTTCTGGTGTTCCTCGTGTAGCCTTCGAACCAAACTCTCGGGGATTGTTCGAGCGAGAAACTCGTGGTGGCGTTGAATCGAGCGAGGGGAGGAAGAGGGGAAGGGAGAGGGGATGGTGGCGGTTGGATTAACGTCGGGCGTGGAAACGAAGGGGAGGGTCGGTGAGAGATTTCGAGCGCGAATCCATCCTGGCGACGAGGATTTCGTGGCCCTGGGACGCGGCTGTGTGCGTGTGCGTGTGTGTGCGCGTGTGTGTGTATGTGTGTACGTGTGACTTAAGTCTAACTGTAATTCTCAGGGGTGGGTTGACAGGGGTGGCTCGCAGCCTAAGGGCGACGTGAGCTTACCTTGCTTCCTCTTTCGTTAAATATGATTTCCACGTCGAGGATCGGCCCGAATTGCTGGAAAACAGAAAGCAACGTTGTCTCGAGAACGTGTCATCATCGTGTTCAACCCATTAAGGACCAACGGGGGGAAATAATACCGTGAACTTATTCGAATTTAACGTTATATATTCTTAAAAAACAAACAATAAAAATAAAATAGAAAAATATTTGTTAACGATTCGAGAAAGATAGTTTGTCACAATTTGGTGTAAATATTTCGATTATTTCAAACTTTATAAAAACTTTATAGATACTTTGATACAAATCAAAGATAGAGAAATAAATTTCCATAGCTTAGGAAGAAAGAAAGAAAGAAAGAATATATTGAACAATTTAATTTTTTCAAACCTTATAAAAATAGGATCTGTCAAAAAATATTAACACGTAACATATAATTGGTCCTTAATGAGTTAATATGAAAATGAATAATAAGGGATACGATTATTATTATCATACATGAAAACTTTCAACTGCCACTTGCGTACCTATGAACGAATAATTAATTCACTCCCTCCCACGATAATACAACAAAATCACTCGTTAAACTTTTTTGCAAAATGAAAGAAAGAATAATTCAAAATTGAAACTTACCCCAAACATTGCCCTGAGATCAGGGTCTCGGAAGCGGAAAGGTATATTGCTGACGTGAAGGCGTTTTGGTTGACCTTTCAGGTCTGTACCCTGGGTTGCGGTGGCAGGTGTGGTTGCACCTGAAGTGACAGGTACCAGAGCGCTGCCCTCGACGGCGCCCTCGGGGTTGCTCTCGTTGCCGGCGGGTGTGGGGGCGGGTTGCTGGCCGCCGCCGCCCGCGGCCGCTGCTGCCGCGGCCGCCACTGCTGCCTGAAACACCTCCGACTGTCGTCGAAGATCAAGGATCGCGTCAGCATTAAAAACCACCTTATGTGTTCGAGATTGGTCGCCAATAAAACCCTTCCAGCTTCCCCATTTTCATCCTTTTATTTTACGTTCTATACGATATATTCTATATAGGATACTCGAAGATTCTTATCAAGAGCCGACGAGTTTTCACGTTCAAATTGTAATTGAATTTTATTCAAATGATGAAAATGATAAAAAAAGAAGGAACGAGGATTGGCACGGGAAGGAGAGACGCGATCGTTAGCATTCCAGATGTCCGGATATTAGAAGCCGCAAGTAGAGACGGCTGTAAGTGGTCAGCCGCATGGCCGACCTTATCTCGCTTGCGCCACTAACGAGGCTAAGTGAACACACGCCGCGTATAGTCAGACGCAGCTGCCGCTGCGTGGAATTTCTACCCTCGCTACTGAATACCACCTTCAACTTTATCACGTCTGTTACTACTACTCTACACTACCAACTATCCATTGGAACTAAAGCGATTTCGACCACGAGGACCGACTATTAATAAACGCTTAGCCAAACGACACGTTTCAACCAACCACCACGGAAAATCGTGTACTACGGCGCGATGGGATACGATTATCATTTATTATTATTAATCTCTTCGCTTTATATATTATAATTAACAATCAGAGGCTCTCTCGACTAAGATGAAACGACTAAGGAATATCTATCGCAAATTTTTATCGAAATAGGACACACATGGATGATTAGGTTTATCGCTCTGGTTGTTTCAGGATGAAAACACTTTGAAAATACTTTTCTTTTTCTGGTAATTAATTTCCTCGCGAATAACAAATCGAGTGGTGCTCAAACGTCTCATCGAGAAAGGAATTAATCTCAGCGTCCAAGAACGTGATAGATGGTCGATGAAATTTAGATGGGGCGGGATCCTAGAGCCTTGCCTCCTTTTCTCACCGTCGGAAACTCACGAATTATTCATCGAGCTTCGACGTTGTCCACTATCCACCGATCCTAGCAGAGATTAAGGGTTCGAAGAGGAAGGATTCCGATATGCTTGCAGACGTGTTGTGCGACCCAGGTAGCTTGTTTCGTGGTGGATTAGAAGAACTTTGTCTTTTAGAACCTCTTTCGATAAAAAATTCTGTAGATCTGGGAATGGAAATTTTGTTATTTATTCTTTCAATGTTCATTCCATCGGATCTCTCTTCTTTGGGAATATTTTTTGTAATATTTTTTTTATTTAAAGTTTGTTCGAGCAGATTCTTGAAATAATGAAAATTATATATAGATGAATTCTCCGCAATTTTTACACCCATCGACCATAGAAAGTAAGGGCAATCATACACCATTTCGACTTTTTCTTTAATATTTTCCACCATTCATGCGACACAATTTTACGAGTGACGTTTCAATTCGACGAATGACATACAAGCCACGCTTTTCTTTTCTATTTACAGATAAACATTTTACATTCAAGCAAAGAAATATGAAATATTTCCAAAGAGATTTCAATGAAATCTAAAAAAAAAAAAATATTTTTCTGCAGTACAAAATTCTTTTTACATAAATTTAAAGTAAATACAAAGAGGTTAAACGAATGTGATTTCTACATCTCTCTTTGAAAATATAAGGAGAGTCTGGAAGTGGGAAAGGTGTATTTTTCGATCGCAAGAGATTTCACGATCGAGTACCATTAACCCTGGAGAAACGTTTCGTAGATTCTCCGGGCGAAGGTCCTTCAGCTGACATAAATAATAGGGATTTCTCTCCACCCTGGCAGGAATTTATCGTTCCCGAAAACTGCGGGTCATTTGTTTCCTTCTCAATTCCTTTTAAAGGAGTAACCGCAAAAATACACTGGGATCTGACACAAGAGGCAAGACCTTAGAAGCAAAGAACAAACGTCATCAGTCTTCCCAGTTTCAGTTAGTAGACCAACCAATTTCGTGTTAAATTTATGAATTCACGATGGAGGAAGAACAATCTGAACAATCTTTTATTCGAAAAAGTTTTCGTTTTCTTCCTCTCCTCCCCGCAAAATAGAGATTTATGTGTTTTCTTCTTACACTCGATATCTTTTTGGGTTACCGTTTTATTTGTTTACGAAGATGTTCGATTCAGAGATATAATCTTGCTAAAATTTCTCAAAACGTTTATATAGTTTATCGATTTATATTAAAATATATACACGAAATATCTGTGTAACAAGCTAACAATTAATAATCGTTTCAATTAAAATTCTATTGCCTCTGTAACGATGTATCTTCAAAGATTCTCTCCTTGTTTTCTTTCCTCCGTCTCGATGCAAAATTTATTAATTAATATCACGTATATTCCAGAATATCCCTAGCATATTTCACACATCATACATCTGATATTAATTTAAACGTTCATTACTGAAACGAAAATGATCGTAAACAGAATCCTAATTAAATTCGAAACCGCCAGTTTCAAAATTATCCCCGATATAATCCCAAAATCCTTCCAAAACCTTCTTCTCCTCCCTGCTCGAAACGAAAGTCAAGTTTTTCCAATCCGAAAATCGAAATTACCAGCACCATTTTCCATTTTCCAAACAAATATCTCTCTCTCTCTCCTTTCAGAAAACCCTCCAGAAACAGTGTTCTCGAGAATCTTTCCAAGGGATGGAGTGGAGTGGATATTTCGATGGAAAATCCGCGAAACACTCGAACTATCCTCGAGACGTCGGTATCGGTTAACGAGAACAAGGTTGCGAATCGAAAAATTTTCGAGGCATCGGCAATCCGGAAAGAAACTTTGCCGGATGAAAACTGGATTCGTCTGGAAGCGAGGTTCCCCCTCGTGAAAGGAGAGCGACGGCTCCATGGGAGCCCATTCACCGTGCTCGTTGAAAAGGAACTTTTAATTTGCGCCAACCAGCAGATTTCAATGGGCGCTCGACTTTTGGCATTGTGAGGCAAAACCTCACTGCTCCTGTCTCGCCCACTGTGTTTTGCTCCGTGATAATGCTCTCTCCTTGGACGAGACGAGGCAGGTTTCGAAACATGAACAGTTCGATGAATTTGTTTTTCTTTTTTCTTTGCGACCGTCTTTCGAATTTATTGAACGCGACAGTCGGTTAATGGCAGAGATTAACACGATAGAATGAAGAGAGAAGAAACTTTAGAATAAGTTTTTAAGACATAGAGATATATTATCGAATGAAATTCGATCTAACTTTTGCTCAAGTGGAATTGGTAAAACTTACTTGGTTGGACAAAATTCTAATTGTGAATTAAATTGCGTGCTTGGTGCTATCTTTCGATTAATTGCGATTCAACGAATTCATATTAATGTTTGTACACACACACACACACACATATTAGATTTAATTAGATTTGATTATCCGAATTATAGAGATGGTAGAGAGAATCAGAAGTTCTATCACGGTATATGAATTTGTTTGTCCCGTTGCAGGTCCATTATGAGATGTAGATAAATTGTAGAACTCTGGTTCTATAACAATGAATATTCCGGAATTAAGCGCTTTCTATAGACGATTGTGCTATATATAGACCATTTCGAATGTATTCTCCATTTGAGTATTATGCAAGTTATGGAATTAATTTTAACGCGTTTAAGCTACATTACGTTAATTTCTTCTTAAGTAAGATACGAATGAATACGTATATTTGAAATATAGCAATAACAAATGTATGTATACATTAATGAAATGGGGTGTAATTCATAATACCATAAAGTGATTCCGTATTTTTTCGAAAGTAGATTTTTAATAAAGGAAGTTTTCAAGAATAAAAATTATTGATCCTGGAATTTTACGTTAAACAGTTCTAGTAGTTGAAATCCCATAGATAGATATCTCCCCTTGAAAAATCAGATTCTCAAGTGCCTTCCCTCATGGGCAGATTTTCAAGATTCTTCGACTTCAAAAGTCCATCTCTAAAATCACCTGATCCTTAAATAGATCTTTGGATACAGTGAATTTCGCGAGACCAGTTCCCAAAGCACATTTCCAATCTTCTAAATCAAAATCCCTTAGAGATACGATTACTTAGGCGCTCTTGAATCAAGCTGTTTCGGTTTGAAAATCAGTTTTGAATTCTACCTCGCGGTATCATCTTGCTCGTTTCCAAAATAGAGATACAAATTTTCTACTTTTGTTAATTTTGCGAAACAAAATCTTTTTGTGGGATAGCTTTTCAGAAGAATGGTATTCACTACGAAGTTCCAGAATGAGTCTATCTATCTTTTAGGCTCTCAATTGCACGTTGCCAATAATTATCAAACCTTCTTTTACCTCAAATAAAATCTCACTTTATTTTATCTTCTTTTTTTAAAATAAACGACAAAACAGATCAAATCAAATTGTTTGAACCTTGAAACAAAAAAGATACATTTATATATATATACGAAAATATTAGAGCTTCTCCTCGGATTCCTCAACTTTCGCGTAACAGTTACAAGATTTTCTTGAAAAGGTTGAACAGGGGATCGTATTTGCACGCGCAAAATAGTCGCAGAAGAACGAAATGCGGCTTTACGAGTCGGTGACTAACCGGGACCGGATAATTGAGGGACGGACAAAGCGGCCACGTCGTCCGGAACCACGACATTGTTCGAAACTCTTCACGCTTGGCTCAACCGTGTCCAAAATGCTCCGCGTGCCCGCCGTACGCCTGGGTTAATTAGATACGACCGTCCGACAAACTGTCCTCCGAATCGTACGTCCTGATTCTTGTCCCGTGATCACGATAATTCGCGGTCCCTGCTCGAATCAGGATAGGGAAATCAAGCCTTGTCCCTCGACAATCGCCGATTTCCCCGCATGTGTGGAAACTATCGAGTGGTGGAACTTGGAATTCGAAATTGGAAACTGCAGAATTGAAATGGCAATCGAAGGGAAGGATCCGAAGGTTATTTTAGAACGTTTAGATAGTCGCTTGACGATGTGATTAATTGGAAAATTGATCGAACACAATTGTCTCTGATTCGCGTGCAAAATATTGGATAAAATTGTTGATGCTTGAACCCGTTTCAGTTCAAAAATTCCAAATTTTCATCGAAGGATCGTCGATTTTTTGTTTCCTTTTTACAAATCGTAATTACGAATGAAATTAAATTATGTGCCTCGATATTCTCAGAGATATTTCGATTATCATATTCTCAATAAGCGAAGAGATTAATTTGGTTCGCGTTCTGATCGATATTAGGCGGGAAATTTGAAAGAAAGCTCCGATAATTTCAACACGAACAATTGTCCGCCAAAAAAATTTACCTTTAATTTTTCTAGAAAAAGAAATCCCTGAAATCTTTCATTCTAATCCCTCCATTCTTTTTTCTTTCATTTATTCAAACCAAACCAGACGAGTTTCGCAAAGATTTACCGGGCCTTTTAATTAAAAGCTGTTGTCAAGCGTGTCTAACTAACGTGGTAGCAAAGAATTACCCTCTCCCTTCCTCCTCCCTCGGCCAGAATCCAGTCAGCCGTCTAGTAAATCGAATTAACGAACGGATTTACTTTAATTAGCGCGGCTAATTAGGCCGCTTTATGAGTCGCGCTAATTGCCAGGCGCGCACGCCATTCGACGACGAGTTATCGCGCGCTCATATAAATTTCGATCGCGTATACAATGGCGTTCGAGAAGGGTGGAAAGAACGAGCCGGGGGGGTAGGGGGAGGTGGTTTGATCGTGTCGATAAAAATCATGCGGAAGGAACAGTTGTTCTGCCTTCTCTGGATAATTTCTTTAACACGAACGAGCAACGAATGTAAATCGAGGGGTGGCTCGAGCGAAACGAAACTATGGCAGTGAAGGATCCCGCAGTTTTAACCCTTATGCATCGTCTACACGAATTTCTATTTCGAATTTGAAGTTTTCATCAAGCTGAGTTGAAATCGAAAATTGGCAGAGGAGAATTTTAAAATTCCAACGAGATAAAAATTACGAAGAAAAATGTATTATACTGAGTTTCTACTTCTCCACAGATTTAATCAAATCCATCCATCCTTCGAGCACCCCTTAATTCCACGAAATTTTCCAAACTTTCGCAAATACGCTTCCTCGATTCTATGGAACTTTCTCTAGGAGCCCTTATTCCTCTTCTACTTTCGTTCGTACGTGCCTCGAATCATCGAGGCTCGTCGTAGACGTGACATGGCGTCGATTACGTGAACTTTTGCCGGCAAAGGTGATGAAACAAGGAGGATCTAGATCCGGAGAGCTACTCGGGGCGGAGTTAAAAGCGCGGTTTGAGCGCGTCTATCGATGCGACCTCGGGGTCGTGGCGTTCTGCCGCCGCATCCGCCGGAAGTGAGCGTTTCCCCACCTCGTACAGGGAATGTCAACGAGCGGTGCACGAAACGGTTTGATAAATCAGACGATTCTTTTCATGTAGGAAAAATATTACCATATTTTTTCCGCGGAAATGGAAAGAGGAGTGATGCCTTCTCAACGATAATAACGATAATTCTTTTTACTTTCGTTCTACGGTTTTGAAGAAGAAATTCCTCCTTTTTTAAGAATATGCATATACACTGATTCGTCTAAGGATGCATAAATATTTATGATTGTAATACACGAATTAATTTATTTTCTATATGATTCTCAACAAATGAATTAACTCTTCATTGAGGGATTCTCTTCATTATTTTATTAGTTATCGTGCTGAATTATAGATTAATTCCAGCGGCAGATTATTTCGATCAAATCGATCGTAATCGATCTCTAATAAATTAATATCCAGCAAGAATGGATTGCAACATTAGACTAATAAATCTTAATCGATTAATAAACAACGATAACAAATAACTTCTCACTCGAAACCAGACGTTTATAGCCATCGCAAACGTTATCCAACGTCAACTTTTAACTGCGAAAAATGAAAAATTCGTTTATCAACATCCTCCTCTCTACGTGCAAATTAATAACGAGCCGATTGATCTCCATATATACCTAAACAAACCTATCCAAATTTCACAATTACAACAAATTGTATCGACCAATCTCGACGAAAAGCAAAATGACGAACGAAAGCGTAAAGTATAACAAAAAAATATATACATATGTACATATGAGCTTTATGAGAAATATATATATATGCAAAACTCACAATAGCCTGTTGATCGACGCCGTTTGGAGGCGGGGGCGGGCTGAAGCTGGCCGCGGTCGGGGCACCGGGGGCGGTTGGATGTGGGGCACCAGCCGGCGGTGGGACCTGGGGGCCGCTGGGTGGTGGCTGTTGGGGTGCGCCGCTGTTGTCCTCTTTCACTGGCACCGGGGGTGGTGGTTTCACCTCACCGGCAGCCCCTGCCGCCCCCACGACACCCGCTACGCCGTTCACCGGCGGGGGGAAGACACCCCCACCGTAGGGCGCAGCCATGCCTGTCTGCACCATGTGCTGCGAACAAGAATAGCATATGTTATTCCGATGGAACGTATTTTTAAGTATTATATATGGTAGATCGGAAGAAAATCAGATGAGAGATTTAATGTTCTTGGAGTCTCGTGTTCGAGGAACGAGATCGCTTCAAGTAATATATTTCTGGTAAATGTCGTAGAGTCTTAGGTTAAGTTGAATTTCGAGGAAATAATCTTTGATAAAGGATTCGACCTATAGAGAGTGTGAATTGATATATTTCTTGGGACAGAGTAACAGTAACCCTCTTTGGAGGGTTGTTCGGATGAAACGAATGCAACTCTTGATAAGATAAATTCGTCTTATCGATGCAAATAAGTGAAAATTCGATGCACAGGGTTAATTCGTTCGTGGGATGTCTTTGAGAGGCGAGAAAAAGAAACAAATTGTTAAGGTACGGATAATTTAGAGTATTAAAATTTGTGATAAGTACTCGATTTCTTTTAGTAATCGAATTAGTCTCGATAAAATTCGATTCGTCTTTTAATGTCACGCTGAGAGAAGTGATAGTGTTATTGGTTTGTACTATGGAGCAAATGGATCAGTTTTGCGATAGATACTAAAGGATACTAAATCGTGAACTCTCGTCGTACGAACCCTGTCATGTAGAGGCGAGAAGATGACTAGTACAAGGGTATTCCATTCCCTCCATTTGACACGCAGTTTCAAAGTCTCCTATTGACCTTTTGGTTAACATCCTTTAACATTATAGTAAGATAGATTAAATAGAACACCCTATTGCTTTGAAATAATGCACAAATTCATGCATTCCAACGTTAAAATTGACTTAAATAATCCCATCTCAATCTCTACTTCACAAATTCTGTACAGCATATTTAAGTTTCTATCTAGTATATCCTAGTTTAATAATAATACTATTCTACTTAATTTATCCATCTAAAAAAATTTCTAAAACACCAAAAACTACGAAACTAAACATGAAAATATTTTAAGTTTATTTTAGATACCTACGAAACCACTTCGAATTGCCCCAGCCACAGAACCTCCAGAATAGTTAGATATTATCCTCTATATCGAAATATTTGCACATCGCTACACACAAAACTTCCAACACAACCAAAATTCCTAAATATCGCAACCGCGGGTGCAGCATACCTCCAGAAATCCCTACTAATGAAGATTCTTAGAATACTAGATATCCAACCGCGGTTATAAATAGCGTAATATTCTGGCACAACTCCACCATAATGTCGCGGTTCACCGCACAACTGTTCAAACACCTTCACGCGCCTATTTCTTCCTCTGGGAGGAGGAGGAGGAGGAAAAGGCCTACGATCCACTCCCTTCTTTCTCTACGTACTCCATCGCGTACTGCTCCAAACTGGTTCCACGCGGTCGTAAACAAGATTCGAGTCCATCTGGATAGCGTTTCGAAAAAAAGAAAACAACGCTTTTTCAGAGTAAAATCCGGGGATAAGAGCTACCGTTCGTATTTCGTCGAAACATTCGTAAACATTATCCGTAACAAAAATATCACGATATGGTTTGTAAACATACCCGAAACGTATTTTGAAGTATTTCAGCCTTGCCGATAATTGAAAAAGATTACATATACGACTGATTTGAGAATAAAAGATTCGATTCTTTCTATTTCCAAATTCGAAGCCACCACATTTCGTATCAATCGAAATTTGAACTCGATCGGTTATCGAAAAATTGATCCGCGAGTGTCGAAACTAAAATCTCGTATTTTATATGGAAACGCATTTGCATTTGGAACGAGGCAAGGTAAAAACGAGGCGATGATTTGTGTGCCTTGGTATAAATTTTTCACGTTGCAGCGACAATAAATACACTCGATAGCGGCTATTAAAAGTAGACGCCGCAAATCATTTCGCGTGTTGCACGCGCCCCGATTAGCTACATGCTACATAAATGTAATCCCTCTGTTTTTTCCTTCTTTCGCCCCTCAGGATTTGACGGGAGAAAGGAAAGGAAAAAGGGGGGGCCAATTTGCGCAAAGTGGATCGAACCGATGAACTTTCATTCATGAATCTGTATTGTTGTAATATCGTGTGCGCGTATGCATATCGGCGGTATGCAGATGGGTTTCGGCTCCGCGAAATTAATTATTATCGACTAAATGGAATCCTGGGTGAAATGATATGCGACGCTCGATCGAAAGCATTATCGTCTGAGATTAATTGAGATGCTGGTGTGTAGATTGGTGTTTATAGAGAGATTTGTCGCGGGTGCGACTCGGTTAAATTGGTTGCCGATTAATTTCGGTATCGGTTCAATCGAGCTGTTTTATCGTTTTCTTTTTATCCTCTTTTCCCTTTTTCCTTTCTTTTATCTTTGCCCTAGATATTTTCAGGCTATTTAAACGTGTACATATGTTAAATGTAAATGTCACAGTTGTGGAGAAATATTATTTTTATAATTAACTATCACGAGAGTGGTTGTAAGTTAGTGGAGGATCTCACATAAGATTGGAAAATTTTTAACTACTACTGGGGATATTCTTGAATTGTTCTGTTGTTAGGGACGAAGATATTTCGGTAGTTTTATATACTATATCAGTGAAGAGAAAATTAAAGTGTTAATCGATCCTCAGTGTATTGTAACTTTCAATTTTAAAAGTCACTTCTTTCAGTTTCAATTTTATTATATACAGGTACTATATATTGAAATTTTTGTAAAAATATCTATCTTTTAATAATTAACGAACGAAATATCCGACGAGTCTTCTAGAATCTTAAAGAGAATCCTTCGTTCTCTTTATAATAATTGCAATCCTCTGCAATTAAGACAATCTCTTTGCCATTTCCGTTTCCAAGTTCTCCTTCTTTATTCTTCCTCGTAATTATAATCCTGCATTTCCATATGAAACGTGTCATCTATCACTCTATCCAAAAGATAGAGTCTCCTCTCAAAGAATAAAAATATTGACAGAGAACTACAATCTTTACAGCAAGATGGATCATACAATAGAAATCGATTGTGTATATATATATATATCTCGTAAGAGACAGTTTACAGATGTTTCGCGTGCTCGTCTTTCGAGATTATTTCGAAACACGTGGCCATCCAAGTTCCACGCCGCCATTTGTTCGCCTTCGAGAAACCATTTTTCTCTAAGATCCAGGGCTATCCGTGGTGATCATTTGTTATTTAGGGAAGTTGGTTCGTAATAAAAGTTTTGCTTGGATTTCTCGGAAGGAGTTTGGAAAAAAGAGATCGGTTATCGATGATATTTCGCCGAGACTTTTTTGAAATCAACGATCAGAGGGGATGAGATGAATGTATGTTTTGTGAGAGTTGATGGAGAGTGTGAGATATCGATGCGAAGAATTTAATATCAGAAATGAGAGGAGATTTTTGGCAGATTTCAATTATTTTTTCTTTCTTTTTTTTTGAAGCAATATAATCAATGTCTCATTGATCTATTATCTTTCGATATCTCTTGATAATTATCCGATATAAATCGTTGCTATAGTTTTAAAATAAAAAAGGTGATTGAAATAATTCGCTCCATTTCGAAGTAAAATTTACGTCAATTCTGCCTCGTTTATATTTATTGAATAAAATCTACTGCATTTAACAATCAACCATTCTAGTATATTTGTTAAATCAATTGCAAGGTTTAATTAAAATTGAACGCATATAAACTTTAATTAACCCTGTTTCGAAAATTGCATACGAAATGATAATCATATAAATTTCAATACACAGCTCATTAAACCACAAAAATGGATTAAAATGTTTCGTTTCATTTTTTAATTTTTCTAAAATCAATTCTGGATAAGCAAAAGATGATATCAAGATATTAATATAAAAGAAGTTTCGACGAATCAAAGATTATTCCAGGGACTATTTCGAAGATCAGGAGCCGCGTGTTTCGAAATTGGTGGAAATCAACGAGTAGTTCTCTCAAAAGTGTTAGCAAAAGTCGAGCGAGCAGCTGTGCGAATCGATTAAATCGAAATTGGTGATGAACAAGGCCGAGCTTCTCTTCCGTGAAACTTCTATACGAACTTGGCCAGCCAATTTATTTCTTCTGGCTTCGATAAACAAGCCGTCGATATGTCGGAAAGCCTCGCAGAATCAATCAAAGTCTGCGGATAGCGATAGAGCGAAGGGAAGAAGAGCAGAATTTCCCGTTTCCACGAAGAAGCTTTCGGTTTAGAAATTAATTTCTCAGCGATTATATGCTTTTTTCACGATTTGTTTTCTCGCGATGGGGCGGATCGTGCCGGAAATCGGACGAACAATGACAAGTGAGAATATGCGTGGAAGAAAAAGGAACGTAATTTCATCGACGAAATTTGATAATAAAGAATGATAGTTTTATATTTAAAAAAAGTGTGAATGCGAGTTGTATTAAATATTTTTAAATTGTTTATCAGGGATGAATGTTCAAGGATGAATGTGAGAAAATATTCTTGAGAAAGATGCCATCGTTGGTATACATATATCAGAATTGATAAAATATTTTAAGATATATTGAATCGTCAAGGACAGCCCACAAATCCATTTCCAAGTTTGTCGAAAAATCGCAAGGAGAATAACCATTCAGAGAGGATGTAAAAAAACATTCATATGACTCTTTGAGCCCTTTGCAAAGAGGAATTCTTTCCCCTCTCCCCTTTCCACCGAATATGCTAATATTATCTGTTCAAAGAAACGGTCTATCTATTTTTCATTCTGTATCCCGACAGAAGGAATCGATCAAACTAGCACCGCTTACATACATGAATTTCTCGAATCGAAATATTCACGATGCTTGCTCATTAATAAACATCTATCCATCTCTTTCGTAAATAACAACAGTCCATTCTGCACAAAAATTGGAACGATATCGAAACTCGTATTTAACGACAAAGAAAACGACAAAAGGATTGGATCGAGATAAAAAAAAATTCGCAATATATGATTATTCACTTTCCCTATTACCCGATCGAATCTCACGCGAATCTTGCTCGACGCAAGGCAATGATGGCCGCCATCCTCGTCGAACGTTCCATTTTCACAACTTAACACGGCCCTTGAGAATTTAATTAAAACAAGCAAACTTTTTTTATCATCGCATCCCTGGTCTTTAACTACCAGATTTCTTTCCTTTCTTTTTACTTCACCGCGGATTTTCGTTCAAAAGGAAAAGAGGATCCATTGAGCGTTCGCCATCCCCCTCCCTCCTGCCCCATAAGTCTTCCCTGTGGCCAGTTTCGCCACAGAATTCAACCCGTGTTCCACCTTCCCCTCGACAGAAAAATCGCGATGTTCTCAAACAAACTCTTCGATTGTTCCTCGTTGTTCGGCCTTTTTTTGCGAGGGCTTGGATCTGAAATTGGCGCACAAGGAAGGCCATTCAGAGTCCTCTTCGGGGGGAGGGGGCAGTAGATAGCGGCGGTGTCGAGTCGGTTTGTTGCGCGCGAAAGAGAAACGCGAAGAGGAAGAGGAGACTCGTGGAGTCCCTGGATGGTTGGAGGATTCGCGCGTAATTAGGTAAAAAGTCAGGTAAAAAGAAAGTGGTTCTCTGCTTGCGTGGAGATTTGGCACGAAAGGGTGTGCGGTAGGCACTTGACCGGAAGTGCATCCCTTTGATGAAAGTGACTTTGTTGTTTGGAGCACTTTGATGTTCGAAATATCTTGCGATCGTGGATGAAAATGTTCGGAAGGGAGGAAGGGGAGGGGAGGGGGATAGAAATTTAACGAGTTGGAGAGAATTTTGGAAGGTCAGAATCGCAAGGTTACGAGGAGTTTCGAACTTTCGAAGTTTTGGAACTGCGAGAAATCGTGCAACTCTCCGCCAACTTTTCATCCTTTGTGATCCTTTCGAAATTCAATTTGTACGGATTAAAAATTTAATAGAGATGTTTAAAAAACATAGAAAAAATTTCGAAAATTTCTAGATTTCCTTGGATTCTACAACTCGGAGACTTTTTAGTCCTGTTGCAAGTTTCGAATTTCAACGTAATGCAAAATCGGGAAATTGCATTGTTATGGAACTCGTAATAATAGTAGGAAAAGAAGGAAAAATTGATTTTTTTTATCGATACTCGCGCGAGGTCGAGATTATCGGTCGGGGTGCGGATAAAGTAGGAAAACCGTTGACCGATCGAGGCTGGCCGAGCTTAACAGTATAGAAGATGAATGCAGATGGGACTGGTTAACGTTAAGGCGATTCGCAATTGCATCGCTATGGAAAACGAACGAATACACACGGGCACGGTATTGACGTATTGCTGACGCCATTGTGACGCAATATCCCAAGCCCGATACCAAAGCACGATGACGTAACATTGTCGTTTCGAATATCTCAATTGCATTTCCGTTCCATTCCATTGTGTTGTTCCGAACGAAAAACCGTGAAAAATATGCAACCTCTGTGTCAAGGCTGAATAAACGCTCGGCGTAGTCGTAGTGATATTATGCGGTTGGAAAGATTACTTTTAATTGCACTGCATCAACAACAGATAATGAAACATTTTTACGTCGCGTTTTTCATTGACGAGCAAACACAGGCAAACGTTCCACGGTATTTATCCGCTCGCGTGGAGACACGCCTTTTTTCCGTATTCGTTTCCTCGTGAACTTGTACCTACACAGTAATCACAAACGAGCACGAACGATCAAAGGCTTTGCACTGTTAAGTCGTTTCGTTTTTTTTTTTCCTACGTCTAATCATTCAAAGCATATCTAAAATCTAGATGTTCAACTGCTTCATTAAAACTCCACTCAAGTTTTTTTTTGTGTACACTTTTTGTGATGCATAATGTTAACGAGGATCGTTTAAGAATTCAAAATACTCGATTTCTTATATAGATTTTTAATTGGTTTTCAATTATTTTCCGATAACAATCTCTCTTTAAAATACCCAATTACTTTTAAATACCTATATCGGAATTATTCCTATCCTAATTAGAGTTTAAGATTAGGCACAAAAATTGAGTATACGTATATGTAATCACAGAATACTTAAATAAATCAGAATATTTTTGAATCACTCTCGATTTTCAATTTCTAAGTACCATTCATCTAAATATATAACATAATATCCAAGTTGACCAAGTAGCAAATCCCTAAACGCGAGTTTAAATAATCATGCCTTGAACATTTAACGCACCTGCCATCCCAATATTATCTAAACTGTTAACTCGTGTGATATATATACATATATATATATCAACTACAGAAGTTCCAAATATCGTCTCTCTATACCCTCTTCATAGTTTCACACGAGGAACGATATATGGTAACGTGTCTCCACCGCTTGTTCATAATGAAACGGTTCCGCATCCGCAGCCGCCATTCACGCGCTTCAATCTCGTCGTATCCTCGACACTCTCGGGACACTTACGGGATACGAATTGAATAACGGACGAGTCGGACAATCGGGGAAAATAGGCGGCCATTGTAGACAGTTCCCGAACGATTTCAATGAAATTTTCGAAAGGCTGACCGCCTTCTGGGAAATCTCGCTTGATTATGATCACCGGTCTTTCATTTTTTTGAGTACTCTTATTTTTTCTTAATTAATCGCCATATAAATTTGCCATAAATGGGATATGATAACGAATATGATAACGAAAAATTTGTAAGGGAAAAGGATAAGAAGAAATACTTTTATCGAGAAAAATATGATGCAGTTGTAGGCATCATTAAATTTCTGATTTTAATCATTTTTTCTTTTTTCTTGGTAACAATAAAATTTTGACAAATGCTCGAAACCTGAACATCGTGAATCATTTCAATTAAATTATTCCATTTGAAATATTTTTTTTTTCTTTTTAGCCTGAATCACGCGCATGAATTTTGTATCAGGTTATTATTAACGTATCACTCGGATTGATATACATATCCCCACGCGTATAGTTCAATTTATCGTTCTACATAGATAACGCTAATAGACGAGTAATCGCCATTTTAATTTGCAATTATCGGGATCTATTTAAAAACTTGGAGGCAAGAGGCATTAAATTATCCGTTATCTTAGGTTTAAAAAGGAGACGCGTACTCTAGAAAAGGAAGGCCAGGGGAAAAAGCGTAATAATTCACACACGCACAGTCACGTCCTCTTTCGCTCGGCTTAATTAATTCTAACTCCTACAATTTCGAAAATGTGACGAATCGAAATTCGAAAGTACTAATCGTTTCCTCCCTCTGTTTAACGACAAATTTAATATAAACGTACGATATATTCGTACAATATTTCCTCGTACATCCTCCATAAAGTGGAGTACATACACGTTCCATTCCTTAATACGCAAACAATATTAACAAATCTCACTCGTTCTTATCGAAAGGGAAAAGATATGCCTTATTCAATGCGGTATAAAAATTACGTAGAAAATTTATAAAATCCTGATACAAATTCCTTTCACACGATGTAAAAAGAAACTTTCGAACAACGACGTGTGTACGTTATACGGGCACAACTATTCATAAGTGTGTATACTTGAGTAAGTATACGCATTCCAGGCACATTAAAAGAAACGCAACAAATGTCACCGCGTATCTCGAATGAATTCGAATGGCATCGAATGCTTTTATCACGGCCGCGTTTAATTGTTGAAACAGAGTGTAACTTACAAGCTGGCCGGCTCTCGTTAAACGGCTCGTTAGATGGAAATTCAGCGTGCTTGTAATGCTAATTTATTAATGCCGGCTCGGAACGGCCGGCTTACGCGGAAAGGGAAAATTTATTCAGCTCGCGGGGACCTTCGGCTATCGTCCAACAAACATGCAAATTCACCGATTCGCGCGCGACCCGAAGAACCCGAAGAGGAGACGGCCGAGGAGGATGTCGATCGTGTGTTTCCAATAACACGGCCACCGATAGCTCGTCCACGAAGATCGTAATTCCGGTTGAAATGTATATCGCGCGCTCGAAATCGATGCTCGAGTTTCATAGTCGAGCTTCGATAACACTTCCACCACTTCTTTATCGATGAAATTTTACGTAACGGACGATAATTTGCCCCTCTTCCGTTTCGATTTCTCTATTTCGATTATCGATCGTAAATTTTATATAATTTATTTGCGAACTTTTACGAAATTAAAAATCGTCTTTACTCGATTCCAAATTCAATAGAGACCATGAAGAATCCGATTTGCCAATCATGGATCTCAAGAGTCGAGATCAAACTTGGGAAGTTGGGAAAAATTAGGGGTAGCACCCTTAACAATCCCTAAACGATACGAAACGATCCAACGGCGTTAAGCGTCTCGGCTTCGTGGTACCCTTGCTTTCGATGTTTTGACGCCAGCAAAGCGACCGGGACGCCAAGAATAAACCTGGAATCAATAGCGGACGAGCCGACAGGGGGTGGAAGAGCAAAAGGGACAGAAAGAGACGCGAGGAAGGGATAGAACGCGCATCACAGCGAGATACCTAAACCGCTTATTGTCTGAGCCGCTTAATCCATGGACGAAAACGAGCGCGCAATTATAAGCGCAATACGGGGTACAGAAAGTGCACAGATAAGCAGGGGACAAGTGGTGAAAGCTTCGAACGTCTTTCGAGTTATAAACGTTCAAGCGAATTTCGCGAGAGGTTCTAATCCGAGCCGTTGTAAATATTTTTCTTCGTGAAAAAATGTACGTTCATTTTCTTGAAGATCTTTCGAAACACCACGCACCAAGTTAGTTATTTCTAATTTCTAATCGAGAATGATCGATGGAAACTTTTAAATCGACCGGTTATAAGTTTCTGAATAGTGCCCATATCACAAGACTTGGTCTTAAGAAACGAAAAATTGTTTCAAAATTTACACAAATTGTTTCTTTTACGTAGGATATCGTGGAAATATACATTTTAAATCGGGATCAGTCTCTTTTAGACACGTTTAATACATGATCAGTCATCCATGTGAAATTACTTGTCTATTCGTTTCCGTGACTGGATAATTGGACCTCGACGATACCATCTTAGAATTTCAATTAGAGACTCGCTTAGAGAAACTTGTTCTCGAGATTTACGAGGCTCCAAAGCGAAGGATTTCTTAGGTTATCATCGAGGCTAGATTTATCTAAATTGCGGGGTGTGCTCGGCCAAGAGATCCTTTGTATTTAGATCATCATCAGATGGCTACCTGTTCGATTCGGGTTTGAACTCTGAATTCGACCGTTTCCACGATATCCAAAACACCTGGACATTCCAAGGTATACACCTCGGTATTCGTCGATATTCGAAACACCTTGGAGATTCCAAGCAACGTGTACGCGTCCGAATACCTAAATGCCATTTCGACCTACGAGGTACTCTAATGGATGAACACCGCGTAGGCGAATATCATATCGCGATACATAGGAGAGGTCCAGGTCTCTGACTATCTATCTATGTATCCATCCATCCATGTATACATACGGAATGCTGTATCAATACGGAACAGCTTTGGTATTCGCGGCAGTTTGGAATCGAAGTGACTGAACATTGGTGGGAGGGCGTTTTCGAAATCTTTGATGGAAGGAAGGGATTCGGGTTAAGTTTGGATTTCGCATCAATCCTCTCGCAATGTTGTCGTAAATGTTGATTTTTAGGAATAATGAGGTCTCGATGGAAATTGTTTCTTCTTTTCTTTCTTTTTCTTTTTTGAAGAAAATAACGAATTTTGTAAAACAGGTAACAGATTATTAAGCTCTCTCTCTCTTACTTATGTAAAATTTTTTCGCTTTTTAATTAATTTTACAAAAATCTATCATCTTCTTCTTTTTCTTTCGTTGTATTACGAAATAATTTTAATATTTATCCGACGTAAGTAATCTCGAGATTGATTAAAAATATCTCTCTTTGTTGAAAGATGAAATATTCATATTTGCCCGATTTCGAATATAACCTACATACCAAAACGGAAATGCGATTGCATCAAGGCATTAAGGCGTTATTCAATCGGTTGGACATCGGTGAAAGAGAAGATTTGGCGATATCGAGGGGGGAGGAAGGGGAGATCGTCCCTTGTCCATCCGGGAGGGAAATGATTCTTTCTTGCGTAATCGTGTTCCCGAAGTTTATCGAGGATTCCTTCTTCCCTGCCGCTTTTATTAGAACGGCGAAATAAATTACTGCCGCCGATTCGTGCCGGCTTAATGATTGCAACGAGCTGCAATTCCGTCATATTACTCAATAGGAACGGCCGTTTACCGTTCTCGAATTTGCCTCGACCGTTTCTCGCCCCCGTTTGATTGTGAGAATCGGCGGCTCCAAGCTTCGAGATTGTTACTTAACGAGATGACTCGTACGAGTATATATATGGGAAGTATAAGTATAAGTTTCGAGCCGCGTGGAAGCTGTGTTGTTGCAATTTCGTTCAATGGGTGTTCATAAGCGATATATAGGCTGTTAAATCTTTATGATCGAAAGCTTGAAAATTTACGACGAAGATGTCGTTTAATGTGCAATGAAAATATATTTTAAGACGAAAGGAAAAATAGATTGGATATATATATATATATATAGAAAATTTCGATGCTTGTAAAAATTGATTGATCGTGAGAATTGTTTCATCCATCATTGAATAATAGATGACTATGAAAAAATTTTATCTCGCGTCAATGAAGATTTTACGTGTTGTAATAAAAATAAATTAGAAGAGAAAGAGGGAGAGAATATATATCCTTTCTAAAAATAATTTATGATAGGATTAGAAATTTCCACTCTCTTTTTCATCGATCGTGTCGATTCGTTTAAAAAAAAAAAAGGAGATCGCGTTCACAAAGGTGGTTTAATATCGATTGGCTAGTGGATACGAGAGAGAAGAAGGGATCGTATCTTTGTATAGAAATACGAGGAATACCAGATGCCACCATTATTTGATGATGCTACGTTGTCGTCTCGATAAAAAGAATATTCAAAAGTCAGAGGAGAATGTAATTCCTTCAAAACGATAAAAATCTGTTTCTTGGAAGAAGACACAAGAATCCAGTTTTATTATAGAAATTGAAAACGTTCTATCAACGATGTAAAACATTACTCTAGCTACCGAACACTCCCGTCCATATATCACTAACCGCTTACTAATTTTAAACGTTCATTAAAATAGATTCATAATAAGATCTAGAACAGAAGAAACGTGGCTTTACATTTCCAACGAAATTATTCCATCACGCCGTATTCTCGATATTTAAAATTTTTCTATTTCATCGTTTCGAAATTGAATTCTACTTTTCCCCTATTTTTATCATCACTTGTATATTAGAAAAGTTTTATATCACAGACAAAAATTGGAGAAATTAATGATCGAACGATATAAACGTCTCTCAACGGACAGAAAGTTCATCCAATCAACTCTCGATTCCTTAACTTTCTTAACGAAGATATACTATCTCGAAAAAAGCGCATAACATCTCATTCAGCTCAATACTCGTCCCTCTTCGCCAAAAATAAATTCAAAATATTAGCCGAACAAAAAATTCATCTCGTTAATTTCCAATCCCGCTCTTTACTTTCGAACAGAATCTACGATCCATCTCCCCTTCTCTTTCGAAAAAAAAAAGCCACAACTTAACTTTATTCCACCCAATATCGAATCGAAATCCGCTGAAAATATAGAGTAACACCTTTGACGGCGTGGGGGAGGGAAAAAGAGGGAGGGAGAAAAAAGAGGCGGAATTTACTCTCGTCGTACACCAGGGCAATTCGGCCAATTTGTTTCCGCGGGGCGCACCGATTCGACCGTTTCCATTCTCCGTCTCCCCTCACCCCTTTATCCCTCGTTTCCTCCTTTCCCTCCCCTCCTCCGCCCGCCTCGCCAAGTTAAATACTCTAATTCGTATTAATGGATGGCGCGCTGCCAGTGGAGCGGTTCTAAAGGGGGCTCTTCCCAGAGAGCCTCTGGCCAGAATGGACGCACGTTCACAGAGTACGTTCACACCAATTGAACAGACTTTAACCATCGACGTGGCCGTCCCTGGGTCTACGTGCGATCGGGGGCCCCCCCTTCTCCTCCGCCATAGGGGAGATATCCTCGATTTAACGCGGCCCTTCCAACCGGAATCGTGTTTCACCCACCCCCGCCTCACCCACCATCTCCAGGGACTCCAGAAAATTGTATTTAACGGCGGAGAGCCACGGCTCCCTGTGATCGATAATTCTGGAACAGGATGGGACCGGGGATGGAAAGGGGACGTGACCGCAAACGCGAGAACTCCAATTTCGAGGTCGTCGGACAATGGACCGTCGGTTGAGCGAACTTTTGATTTCTACTTCTTTCTTTCTTTCCTTTTTTCGAGCTCCAAGATTTTTTCCTTGGATGGATGATATTGATTCATTCGCGAGGAAAGTTGGTCAATCTTGGTTGGTCAATCTATCAACGATCTATGAAAATGATAAGAAGTTTTCTTGGATAATTTTGGAGTTATGAAGAACAATTGTTGAAAAAGCAATATTATATATAAATTGAATCGTATATATATATAATAAATCAAATCATTGGAGGAAAAATTTAACGGAGATCTGAACGCAACATCTGTCGCCGTTACTCGAATCGAAATTACCAACGTTCTAAAATCATCCGAGACCGAGCACAGGACGCGACCAATTAAAACGCTTCACGCGCGCATCTCCAACACCCGAACTTCCCCTCCTTCCCTCCTCAATCAATTAAACGTCTCATAAGAATCATCTTACCGATCGTTTCCACTCCGCACTTGACCGGAAGTGACGAAAACTCCCCCTTCGAGACGAGTTAAATTTCCTCTAAGCGGTTCTTCCAACACGGTTCCAGGACACGTTTATTGAAAGGACGTTTCGCGAAACGGCGAGCAATTGGCAGGGCAATTTTGCAATCTTCCGTCCATTTAGCCCCTTTTCCGCCATTTGCCCGCGCGGCCATCGCGCGGCCGTGGAACTGGAACGCCATGGCATGGAGCACATTGGCTTCGCCTATAATGCGTGGGCAACGCGAGCGAATTCAGCGTGGATACATATGCCTCGTATATATGTTTTCCTTCGCTGGAACGTGACTTTATTTCTGGCGAGGGGAGGCTCCTCCTCGCCGAGCTAACCCACACCGAGTCGTGATCGTCATCCCGATCAGACGACCGCCGTTTTTCAACCATTTTCCTCTTCTTACCAACACGTGCAATTCTCTATTTTATTCCCAGAAGAAACTTCAGCTTCAACTTCGTCATTTCTTTCGTACAATATCGCGCGTTCCTTCTTGCAAAAAAGGAGGATGGTGGAAAGGTTCCTTGCATACGGTTCAAATAAAGGATAAAGGTTGTATTCCGTCAATTATATTTACAGGAAATGAAAAGTTTCAACAAGTATCTTTCCTACCTTTTCACAACGAGGACAGCGGGCGAAAGAGTGTTTTCAATGGGATACGGTTTCTCGGTAAGCCAGGGGCCGCGTATCCGTCAATGAAACGCGTATCGTATATTTATGAGGCCACATATCCATCCCCGTGGCCGACTCGTGCTCGTTTTCCTCGCGACAGCGCTCGAAATAACTCGCATTAATCATTCTTACGTGTTTCATGGGGAGGGAGGGAGGGAGAGAGAGGTTTCTTCCTGGCCACGACACGGCCCTCGTATTTATCTTACGTCCTCCCTTGCAACAGGGAACGAGAAAGAGAGAGGCTCGTCTTATTTTCGCGCCCAGAGGCGTTCGAGTTTCCTCGAAAATAGGGACAATGCAGTATCGGTGGAAGGATTTATGGAACGTTCTTAAGAGGGTACGAGATGGTTGGGTTGGCAACCGAGGCGTAAAAGTAGTAGAATTTCTTTCCTTTTTTTTTCTTTTCTTTTTTTAGAAAAAGGGGGAAAAATTTGCGGAGATTTCGATCGAGTAAGGGAGAAGAAATTTGCATATCCTTCGGGAAAGTATTCTAATCTCCGGGGATTAGATGGAGTAGAGTGGTCTTTCTCTCTCTCTGTCTTGAGCATAATGGAAGAGGATCCAGGAAATCTGAATAAATGAATCGATAGGAGTATTGGATCGTTCTTAACGCGATTTTTCCAAGAGCGTGTAGCGTAGATTTCGTTTATTCTGGATTCTGAAAGAGAGACGTTACGTTAGAGGTGGAAAAGAGAATGAATTTTTTTCGTAACAATTTTTTTCCCCTTTTGTTCCAGGTTAAGTAGGCGAGCAACTTTTAAAAGTTAATTCGTTTATTAAGTACTATTATTATTAGCAGTTAAAATGCAATAACTTTTTACTATTATTATTTTTTTTAAGTAATTTATCTCGGTAATTTATTTTATCAGTTATGGATAATGGAGTTAAAGTTACCTCTATTACGTGTAATAAATGTATGATAATCTGCTTATTCACCGCAAGCTTTATGTAAATGGAATCGCATTTAAAAGTTAACGATTGGAAAATTTGTTCATGGTAGCTGAGAATAAGAATAGAAAAGACATTTACCTTTTACATTTATCATAAATATTCTTCTAAAAATAAGATTTCATTTCCTAAAATACAAAATTGTTGCGACTTTTTCCGTTCTTTCTCCGTTCAAAAAAAAAAAAAGAAAAAGAAAAGAAGGAAAAAAAAAAGAGAATTTTTCTACGTATTATAGCCCGAGCTTGTTAGATTTTTCACGTCTAAAAACGAGGACGATTCATTGTGACGCAACCAGTCGCCATTCCTTTTACACTAACAAGACATCCACCCCCAGACACCTGTATCAAGGTTGTAACGGTGATATTTTCCATCTATTCTTGTTCTCGAAACAAGAGAAAGAGAATAAAACGGTCTCGCCGTAATCCTGGGGCTGAAATTATTTCGCCTCCTTCCTTTTACAAAAGGAAGAAGCAGAAATTTTCTAACAATTGTTTTCCTATCGAAATCGATGTTTCCCCTTATTCTCGCGAATCAGTTGCAGAATTTTTCATATCCTTCCTATTATTCTCCCGCTTCTCCCTAAAGAATATAAAAGGCCAAGAAATCGAACAATTTTCTCACTTTGTATATCTATAAAACACTGTGTATCAAATTGACTTAGAAGTTTCAGTTCCAGCTTTTTGAACACGAGAGAACTATAATTTTCCCATTGCGATTACATTGCCATTGTTATAAATAAACAAAGCTCAATCAGACGTAATTTATCAAAGAAGCTTCGTTGAAGCTTTGAATTTCGTCAGAGAATAAATTGTTTCGGGTGATTGCACCATGTATAGACGGTATTTAAAAGTGAAATTTTCAACTGCAAGTTTCGAGAGAGCAACTTTTGCCACCTTACATAAGAAAGTTCCCTCCCATCGAGAGTAAAACTGTTCGCACGATTGATACACTTGCTATTTACACTCAACAAACGTAAGTTGGGAAAAATATTCGATTCGAAATCAAAATAGAAATTCACATTTTCAGAATTCCTATGCTTTCCACCTGCTCTTTTTTCACATTCCCTTCCATTCTTCTTCGCTCTTCCTTTCTCACCGTATCCCGCTCCAACTTCGTTCATTAACTCCTCTCCCTTCCACCGTTTCCTGTCCATCTTCCCCTCTCCTCCTCCGTCTCCCCTCCGATCCTCAACCTTTCGAGACTTTGTTCCCACGATCGTTAACGCGATCTTGATGACCGGCGGCTCGTGAAACCGTTTCTCGTGCCGCGATATCGATTCGCACGAAAAATCGGACGGAAATAACGCTTGTTTCGTTTCGTTTCGCGGGGGAAATTAAAAAATTTCGACCGCCTTCGTCGACTCTTCGAGTCTTGGCTTCCTTTAATTGAATCAGTTTAACGCTATGTTGGTCGATGATGCTGCCTCTCCCAATGAATTGTATTAAACCGACTTGAACAGTCTTGGAAACCGGATGAACTCGTGTACAATAAGACTTTTTTACGAGTGTTCTCGTGATGCGCTATGATGCAATATCGAGAGACGTTATATTTAGAAATAGGGATGTTGTTTTTCCTTTTTTTTTTTTTTATAGGTTCATGTATATTGTTGTTAGATTATCGTTATTCTTCCTGTATAGTTTGTGCAGCATAAATCTGAAAAAATTAACGATTTGGATATTCGAATATTTTGTAAACGAAAGGAAAGGAACTCAGGAAATATTCCAATATTATATATTATATATTTCGAATTGCAGCAATTATTGGTGAATTATATACATCAAATGAAAATCGTATGGAATAAACTTGCAATGATTTATCAATAAATATAAAATATTGAGTTTCGACACTGTGTAGTTGATACCGACTCGTTGATCTGTTAATTGAAGTAAATCAACTCGACGTTCGGATTGTCAATATTTTTCATCCAATGATTTATCCGTGCAATAAATAAGAATTTTTGTAAATAACAAAATAACGAACATTATCATCGTAATTCCAATTTTTTTTTCTTTTTTTATTCAACTTTCATTGCAGTTCATCGTTCCAGAAATTTATCAAAGATCGAAGGAAAAAAAAACAATCTTTAAATTTCTTCAAGATAAAGATCTTGATTGCAGCTTTTTTTTATGCGAAATTTTATTTGCAAATTAATTTATATCGGGTATCGTCCTCGATTATTTGCTTATTTGGAGAGTTTAACTGACAGTGAATCAGTTGCGATGAATCAGAGATAAGTTTCGAACGTCTTGCAACTCGTTCAACGAGTTTATGTTCGCAGTTACTGCGACATCTCTCAGTGGTTTTCAGATTGATTGATTTTGCGAGAAATTTCGATTTTTCCAACCCAGCCAATCGCAAAGATTTCTTCGCCACGAACTTTCCAACTTTTCTTGTCGAGTACTCGTTTCATCGATCGCGCAGTTTGCATCCTCTTCCGAAGATTTACATTTGCAAATCCAACGGATGAAAAATAGAAAATTCGCAAAAGAAGAAGAATCGAATCGGATTGTCACACCATTTCAAATAAATAAAAACACTTTGACACTTTATCCAAGAAATTTCAGAAACATTTTCAATCCTTTATCGAACGATTAACAATTCTGAACGAGAGATGAAGGAACACGAGTCGATTTGACAACGTGATTGCAAAAACGAAAAAAGAACAAAAAAAAGAAAGAAACATGCCAAAAACAAATTCGAAAGAGCGAAAGAGAGAAAGAGAGAGGTCCTCGTTCGATTTTCATCGGAGGACGGATTCGATAAGCGAAGCAACGACCTCCATTCCGATTAAACGTCCACCCAGAACTTTTAATTACTTGTTTGCGTTATCCGGGCCGATGCGCGTCAGATCGAACGAGCCAGCATCCAAGTCGTGCAATTTTCGTCCCCACTCTTCCAGCCCCCTCCCGTTCTTTTCACTTTTCGACCCTCCTCCGAATCTTCCTTCGCTTCTCCCCCTCCTCCCTGGCGGAGGGGGAGTGAGGAATGGTTAATGAGAAAACTTGGACAGAAGCAGGCGAACGTTGCCGAGGCCACGAACAATAATAAACACGCGGTCACTCTCGAAAAACTTTAACTTTGGCCCGTGAAAATGTTCGAGAAAGAAATAAAATTCTCATAATATCCTCGCGATAAATAATTATTAAGTTAATCACTCAACGTAATAACGCGCGATTTTAATCATTTCGAGAAGGTGAGGATTCTTCAAATTTTCAGAGTCTGGTTAAGAGGAATATATCGCGCGAAAGAAAACGGTGAGTGTTCGAGGATTGTATTCGCGTGTATAATAATAAGGACAAAAAATCGGGATTTTCTTTTTTGAGACTTTAACGCGACCTTTCCTCGTTGAGATAGTTTTTGCGAGCTTATTCATAATTGAAATATTATCGATCGAGGGAACGAAGATTCTTGGTTGAAAGGTTGAAAAATGAAATTTCGAAAGGATGGAGTAGAAACGTGTTCGAGTGACGTACATCGAATGAATTATTATCGATCCTCTTACACTTTCATCTCGCCTCTCTATCTCTCGAAAAAGGGGGATGAAAAAATTATTCGAACGCGCCTCGAGAGATTTGAGCGCGCGTTGAATAGGCGCGTTTGAGGCTAATGGGATCGGCAGATTTTCGAGAACATGGATATTATTGACGAATTGAATTAAAAAGAACGATTTTTAACGATGGGGAGTGATGAATCGAAACAGTTATTTTTAAAATTTCTGTGAAATTAATTTACAAATAAATAACAAGAATTTAGAATTCAACCTGATCAATTATCGTAGAGAATTTATTTTAAAAAATTAACGATAAAATAAACGAACGAATAGAATCCCTAATCGATTTAGCTTTGTGTTTCATCACGAATTCCAATATCCACAATGGGAACAAATCTAAATAAATAACTAGAATTTGAAATTTTTAACCTATCTGCGATGGAACCTCTATTTTCGTATTTTCGAGATCCACGACGAAAAGATCCACCGTGAATAGATTATTAAAATTAAGTCTAATTTTTCCAAAATAGTCTAGAATTATAGAGGATGGGGCAAAAGACAGAATATCCGCAAAAGGAAATAAATTAAACCAAAACCGATGAAAAATCACGAAGATAATACTTGGTTGGCGTAAAACTTGAGAATCATCGATAATAATTTCTCGGTGCGCAGGATTAGCTAGGTGAATTTCCACGCAACCCGTATCCATCCAAAGAATTATTAGTTTTTACCACGATGCAAGCAGGCAACCGTGAAGTCAGCTCCTCGTAAATTCCTCCCCCTTCACCCGTTTCATCCGGTCCCCAGGATGCCTCGCATCTGCCACCCTTTCGAGTCGAAAGACACCCCGAAGAAGAAATCGAACCCGTATTTCTTCGAGAGAAAAGAAAGAATCGAAAGAAGAAAGATAGAAGTTTGAGATGTCTCGAGCTAATTCAACTTTTAATGATTTTGTTTCAAGCCGCAGTTGGCCGAAGATTAAGATATCTCTCTCTCTTGGAACAGCAATCTTCATACTGGATTATTGGTCATCTTAAACGAGTATGTACTTATTACTTTTTCCTTCGAAAACCTACGATTCTTAAATTTGTAGCCTTCCAATTGCACGTAAAATGATGCTTCTTGAATCATCTATCTCCATCTCCATTCTTTTATTCGTTGGAAAAAATCATCCACCACGATCCGGTATAAATTTCAGCCGGAGCGTGGATGTTGGTCGATGATGAAGAATGAAGGAACGTCGATATTTCGTTTCAATTTCGCGATTTAATCAGTTTAGTTTAAACCGAACGGGGAACGATTTCTTGAAATACGAGATCGCTGCGAAGTTCCCTCCTCTCTCTCGCGGTGTGGCTCCTCGATTAATAGGCCCGCATACCCGGCCATGTTAATTCGCGTGTCTGGTGCGCGTATATAGAAGCGTGGAAAAAGGAATAACGGGGAGGTGGAAACCTGATTGCTGGGAAAGTGCAACGGAGCACGGTAATGATAATAAAGAAGTGTCGGTTCGGATCGAGCAGACGATTTTCGTACTATTTTTAGATACGTTTCACTCGCGTATGAATGAAACATTTTATCTCGAGACAGGATCGTTGAGGAAAATTATGCATCCGATTCGAGATTTTTTATCGCGTCACGAAGGATGAGTTCTTTTTTAAATTGCCGATTATTAATTATTATTCGCGAGTGCTTAAAGTAAATAAAGAAGTCTCGCTATACACGCGCGCTTCGATAATTGCGCGGAACCGTTTCACTTTGCTAATTTTTAACCCAATTATCCTGCTACTATCAATCTTTCATGAACCGAGATGCACAACGAGGTATCGTCCTCTCGATCGGTGTTCCCTACGCTAGTTACGTTAATTGAGTTACAAAAAAAAAGAAAAAAATAGGAAAGATAAAATTAAGAATGAGTACAATATTCTTATTTTATTTCGGATTTTATTGTGTTGCACAAAAAGCTAAATATTACGAAATAAAAATCACGATATGAAGAATCAATAATACTTGGTTATTTCTATAATAAAAATCTTGAAACAAGATATCTGCTTGGATTTTAACGTTTACGAACTATGTGATTTACTTGAAAGAAGAAAAAGAAAAAAGAAAGGAAAAGAAAAAATAAAGAAACGTTGCGCGGTACAGTATGATTCAAGGAAAATGGCCGCTATATCTCGCGAGAAACGTTCGGTTCGATTGGGATCGCTAAACGATGCATCGCGTGCCGCACGACACCCGGTATATAGCAACCTTTGGTACGCGTGTTAATTTCTGGGGAACATGCGATTGGAAGAACAGGAAGAAACGTGGCGCGATGCGTGCGGATCGCCTGGAAAAAAAGGAAAGAAAGATTCCTGCTTTTGCGCGGGAAAATTCTTCGAATTCGATTTCGTTCATCCCATCTAACGTTCAACTTGTATATACTTATTATAATAATAAAGTCATGAAAAATCGTGAAAAGTTTCGATATTATTTTTATCGTTATCTTAACATGGTAAACCGTTTGTATGTTCGTGGATTTTGGATAATAAAAGAACATGTAACGATAAAGAACGAAAGATGAAAAAAATATATAAGTTTTACTTTGTTTTACCGACTTTTTCCTACGTTATTTTATATATATATTACTTTTCCGTTCCTCCTTCTTTTTTCCCAGCGAAATAAAAAGTTTTGTATTATTCTTATTTTTAGAAATTTTTCTACCCGTCTTATATATACATATATAAATAGATTTAGATTTATTTTATATTCGATATTTTCTAAACTTTATTGAACGATGAAAACAGAACGAAAAATGAAAGCAAAGCGATCAAAAGCAATCGAGTGTCGAATTAGTAACGGTGTGCGTTAATTGCCACCGCCAGTAGCCCGTGAAATCGTTTTTGCCACGGAAAATAAAATCTTCAAGACTCGTATCTGCAATTACTAACTTCTTCAATGGAACCATCCCCCAATCTCTCGTAGGCCACCGTCTTGAAACTTCCGTTTTTCTCGAAAGATGACGCCCCCTGTTTCGTCGCGCGCAATTAATCCTTTCTTAACGATCAATGTTCATTAATTCGTTTGATACTGCTTCTGCATTTTTCATTACTTTTTCATTTCGTGTATCGTGATCATTTCAATTTTAATCATTATTCTTATTCATCAAAAGATATTCTTGCGTCGAAGTATAAATTTGAATTAACGAGAAATTTATAAAGATATCGATCCAACGAACAAATGGAACGATTCGGTTCTTCAACAGATTTCGAATAATTCAATCAGTCATATATTACGCCAGTTTGACGTCACGTTACCAGATGAAGATGTTTACGGATCGTTTCTTATTTTCTTAATTCCACACAAGATTTCATAACGTCGAAATGCTTTGTCATAATCTTGGATGGAAATACGAAGATCATTTATAAATATCAATGACCGTAACGCTAGAACGATTCCGTTGGCTCGTTCACACACCCTTGCCAGCAGATTTCTCGTTTTATCGCTCTGAAGAAACCAAAATGCATAGTCGAGGTGATACCGATTTTTATCATTTCGAATCGCACAAGGACAAACATCGCGTTTCCCTTCACGATTCTTTCATCTCTTTTACGAATTTCTCAACGAGATCTCGTCATCGATCATCAAGTAAAATCTGGCCAGGTACCTCAAAGCTCTAATTTATCCTCGCCGTTTATCCCCTCCGTGAATTACACCTCAGCCATCCTCAAGTTTTCCTAATTACTCCTTCAATTCATTCCTCCTTGCAAACTGGAAGGACGAAACGAAAAAAGAGCCATTTCACATTCTCACCGATAATTAATTCGAATAATTTCTCATGCAAAAATATCCCTCTTTCCCTTTCTCCCTCTCTCTCACGCGCAATTCTTCCAAAACTTAAAAAGCGGACACACAGGGAGAAAGAAATGGCTGTCAAAGGAGAAAACTCTTAATTAAGGCGTCGTTCACCCCCCTCCTCTTCGACCGTAGCTTGCTCACCTCCAAACGATTTTCAAACCACCTCGTTACCTTTCCTTCCTTTTTTCTTTCTCTCCCTCTCATTCTTTCTCTCCTTCTTTCTTCCTTTTTTTTTTTTTCACGTTCGAGAAACCAGAGGAGTCGATTCCACGCGAGAATGGAAGGTTCTCGCGACTCGGTAGCCGCGAGGAAAATAAAAAGCTCGGAGCAGAAGGGACAATACAATCCCCATGACATCCTGCGAACGCTCACGACCCTCTTTTACCATAACAAGAGGCTTAGCTAACGAGCCGAGGGTTCGAGCCCTCTAAACTTCCTTTCCTTCTCTCTCTCTCTCTCTCTCTTTCTCTCCCTTTCTGTCTTTCTCCTCTTTCTCTCTTTCTATCTTCCTTTGTGTGTGTATGCACGCGCACATAGTAGTTGCATTCCATTAACGAAAAGATTTACGCAAGCTTCGAAGCGGTTTCTTCCGTATGATTGTTCGATTCGAGGGGGAGAGGGGGAGGGGAAATTACCCGGGATATGAAGAGGAGAATCAGTGCGGTTGTTGTCTCGAGTGTGGTTCGACTTTGGAATCAGGGGGGATGTAATTACTGGGGCTTTTCGGCGAGGGGTGGTCTCATTGACTTTCGTGTTGCGATTGCAGTGGCTGCGTCGAGGGAATTGGAAACTGTTTATGGATGTATTTATTGATCGGTTAATGGTAAATATAGAGAAAAGAGGGGAGAAGTCGATCGAGTGGAGAGAGGTGAAAATTAATTCGTGAAAAAGGATCGATCAGAATTTCTCTCGTCTTCCATCTTTTCTTCGCTCTACTCCTTGCTTCCACTACATCATTGTTTAATATTATATTATTATTGCCGGATTAATTACAATGTATTTTATATTTTTATTATATATATATATAAAACGTTTGATCAAAGAAACGTTCTTAAATATTATATATTTATTATCTCAACTTCTTGATATGTCGTGTAATAAATATTTAACGAGAGGAAAAAGAACGATGAAATCGCATAGGGCGACGATCCGAACGAACCGTAGGAACACGGAGAATGATAACCACTGCACGGTTGAATACATTATCGTTCGCGTGTAAAGGCGCCTGCCCCCTCCCCTCCCCTCCTGAAAATGGACCCTACTCGAATCCTCCCCTTGCTCCGGCCCACTGTGGGGTACCGTTTTGTCGAGCGTAGCATATGGATGCAGCTCGACGCTGCATCACGGCAAAAGATTCACTGCGTCGAAAGTAAAGCGGTGAATAAATGTTATTTCGTCACTTATTGCGCTCTTATTATCGAAGTCTAAGATTAAAACGAGATATATATAATTTTAATATTTCACAGTGATTTTCTACAAATTTTTCCAATTTTCTTTTTTTCTTCCTCTTCTTCTTCGTAATTCTAAGATAATAATTTTGAAGTTATGAGATAGATTCGTTTAATATTGTTGTTCCCAATAGCATGTATATTATATCATCACGATCTGAATTACAGAATTAATGCAATTCTTCCAATTCTACTTCATTTTCAAGTAATTGTATAAGAAACGGGGTTGAAAAATAAATTTCCCAACGAAGCGCACAATTTTTCGCGAAGTGTGTACATTCAATTTACAATCCAGGTTTATTATTACAACGTTTCAAGGCCCGGGAAGCTAAAATCCGTCCGATTATGACCGTTGAATTATAAATCATGAGGATGCGAGCAGAGTTCCATTCATCGAAAATCGGATGGATCGTTCTCGAAATGTGAAATCGAAAACTGGAACAGCGGCCAGAAATTCAGGCCGCCCATCGCCACCAGAAAATCTCTGTCGCTCGAAGCGGAGAAACACTCGAGGGAGCCTCCCTCCATATAATCCTGTCGTTATATCGTTCCACGTGACGAGCTATCGACTCTCCAATTTGCCCTGTGAAACGATCGTGCGAATAGAAATTCGTCAGAGAAAACGTGTTCACCTTTCTTCCCGTATTTCTTTAATCCCTGTGTTTAAAAAAAAAGTGACGACGCAGGACCCTTTTGAGGAATCACAATTGAGCCAATATCGTTAGCTTAAAACTTTGTAACAACTTATTGCTTATTATTATTTGGCAATGTTTCGGTGCCAGCTCTTTTCTTTTACTTATTAATTTTAATTTTGAATTTGCATGGAATTTAAACATTGTCCTATCTTATTTAAATATATGAATAATACTTCTTAATTAAATTTTAATTAAATTAATAGATTGTACATAGATGTTTATCTATTTTCATTAATCATTATTCCATTAATACGGATTAACATTAATCCATTATTACGGATCACGATGTAATATTTTTTAGAAAAATATATATTTAAATTTTGTTTTGGCTAGTTAAACGCATTCAACGTTATCTTCTTACCAGCAAACGATTACTAAATACTACTGAAGAGAAAACTTGTTTCTCGGTAAATCGAGACAAATATTTTCTATTTCGCTTCGATATTTAAGCACTGGCCGGGAACAAGGAAACAATAAGCGGTAATCACCGTGCCGTGGTATTTACATCTTCTTATCGACGACAAAAAAACGCAAAGACACAACTTTTTCAACGAAAACACAGGGGCAAAAAAGGAACAAAATATTCCGCGCACTTTACGCAGCTACCACGTTTCAATTTTCATCAGAAGGTCTTTCTCAAACAGAGGAAAGGACCAAAGGAAGCTTAAATCCCCTCTTCTTCCAGATTCGGCCTCTCAATTGTGCTCTCCTCTTCTCGAACCGCTTCTCTCGGAGAGAAAAAAAAAAAAAAAGGAGGTCGTTGTTCTCTCCTCCCTTCAGGGGGCGAATTATCGTTGCTTGGAAATTCATAAATCGAGACAACAAACAAGATCCCGCCAACGACCCGTTGTACTCTTCCTCCACCCCCTCTCTCGGATGGAATATCGGTTTTTATACCTGCAATTTTCTCCGTGAGTAAAAAAAAAATGGAGGCGAACAAAAATTGATCGCGAAAAGTATTTCCCGATCTAATTTCGTCGATGAGACCCGTTCTCTCTTTCGCTCGTGCGAAGAATTCGATTTGTTGGAGCAGAAAAAAAAGGGAGAGAGAAGGAAAAATTTCTTTTCTCGTAGAAATTATTTTCAATTAAGAGCGAACATGAATTTGGATTTTTGAATCATGGTTTCGGTGGACGGATAAGTTTAGTTTCGGAGCGAATTAAGCGATATTATTTACAATTATATTTTATCGTAACAATTTTCGAATCGATTAGAATAATTGTTGGATATAGATTATAATTAATCGTGATAAATTTGTTAATTTCATACGGAAATGGTGCGAATAATTAAAAGTTCAATGATATTTGATTTTTCAAATTAATTGGAGTAATTCCTTGATAATTAATCTCTCGCCAATTTAGAATTGTAATCTTCGAGGAATCGAAGTATATCTCGTCGAGGAACGAGTACAAAACGTGAGTCGGGTTAACGATTCACAATTGAGCACGACATTCCTCGATCGATATTCCAAGAACTCGATTCCTGAATCGGTTTCTTCGAGCGATTAGGCGACGACGTATCGGCCAATTTTTCATGAATTCGAACTTTGGACCGAAAGTGAACGTTTCAAAGAGCAATAACACGACAAACCATCGTGATTCACCGTCGACAAACACACAGTTGAAAAGTTAAACGTGGTTAAACATTTGACCAGAGGAGGCAAAGTCCGCGCGAACGAACGTTATCGAAAGTGAGCTTCGAACGGGTTCGAAATCCATATCGAGTCGAAAGAAGGCGATATCCCATCTCCATTCACACACAGACAGAGAAAAAGAGAGAAAGAGAGAGAGAACAATGAAACGCTGTTCGGTGAAAAAGGCAAAAGATTGAACTTGTCGAAATGCCTCCGCCAGCAATTTCACGTCGGGGAAACAATAGCGATTGCGATTGTACAAATTAATCTAAAAAAAAAAAAAAAATAAAACTTATATTTCATAATAAAGATCGTCTCGAGAGTAAAACTTGTCAAGGGAAAGATAATTTCTATCCTTCTCTTTGCTTCGACAAATAAATTAGATCTCGATTTAAATTTTTCGCGTAGGGATAAACTAAAATTTTACATAATAGATATATTTTTGGTTGAAAATCGTCACGACAAAATGTCTCTGTTTAAAAACCAGTAGAAAAAAAAAAAAAAAGAAAACAACATTTCACAATTGTAAAAGATTCGAGCGTAGAGCGGTTTAACACGAAAATCCGCGAGGTTCAAGCGGCTTAACACAATGATCAATGCTCGAACTACGTGACGCGAAATCATTGCGAGCGAACGCGTCCCCTGAACTTCTTTAATCCGAGGTAATTGGTCGGAGACCCGATCTGGTTAATTGGATTGGGCGCAAAGCGTCGCTAAGTTGCGAGATTCTTTTGGAAATGACGTCTGAAACGACTATTAAAAAGATGAATCGACGTAATTAGTGATCTTTCCGGATCTCGCAATCCAATTAGGGATTGACGTTCGACGCTGAAAAATTTATATTTTTCTTCAGCTCTTTAGATGCTTCGTATACAATTTTCACGCTTGAAAATTTGTGAATTCTTCGCCCGAAATTATAATTTTTCGCACGACGATAACAACAGTAATAATAGTCTGTCCCCCACCCCCAAAAAAAATTACGATAAATTACAATAAGTTGAAGGCAATGACAATGTTACAGCCGACAGTCTACTGTTACTTTACATACAAAAAGATCTGTCCCGATTGTCCAGAGGAGATTCGAAGCAACCCGGAGCCGAAACAGAATCCGAACAAAGAAAAAGGAGACGAGAAAGAAAAGGCCAGATGTGTGTCAGCAGGTGTTCAAAACCCTCTGTGTGAGTATTCTGTTAGTGAGCGTAACGACTTGAGAGCGGACAACGCGTTAACAGGTATTAAGAGGACGGTGTTAACAGAATGTGCAATCGTGGGGCGAAATAGGGAGGATCGTAAGATTCTACACGGATTGTCACAATGTAACATCGAGCGGAAACAACGAGTTCCATTGTTCTACGTTTTCTACGAGAACGAATCTATCGAGAGAGGTTGGCCGATCTTTTTTAAAAGCGACCACGACCTTTCCCTCCGCTTCTCTCTCTCTCTCTCTCTTAAATATTTCAAGTGTCCCACTTGTATCGATACCGTATCTCGTCGAGGAAAATACGCTCTCTGTCCCTTGGACGATAACGACAACAAAGTTTACGAAGTAATATAAAAGAGAGTTGAACATCGGCCTCGCTCAGAGGGCAGACGTGCTCCTCAGCATTGCAAATATATCCGATGGTTTAACAATGGTTAACCAAATGGTTCTCACATTCGAATTCTATCCGTATTTTATCGTTACATGTTGATTTCCGTATTATAATGGAGGAGGGGAACGAAGAGGGGAAAGGAAATTTGGAAATTTAGAGAAGACGATGGTTTGAAACGATTAGAGGGAAGCTTTCTTCGCCACGAATTATCGTATTATTTAATAAAATTTTCATACGATATCTTCAATAAACGAAAAACTTATTCATCGATTGAACGTACGTGATACATTATCGAACAAGTTCGAGCAATATTCGAACGATATAAACAAAACGGATTAAAAGTTCGAAGAAACGACACGGTTCGTTAATTTGAAAAGAAGCAATAACGCAATGCTAACTTCCGTTACGTATCAGATATTCTGATACCTGTTAAAGGAAAAAGAATTTTCGAAGATGGCTTATCGTTCAATTATCGTTTAATATTCTTTCGTCGCTAAATGGAGGAAATCAGGAGGAGTTCAATTTATCGGTTCGAAAAAAACGTGACCCAGTCTGCCGGTAACGAAAGCATTAATATCCCGTTAATATTCCCGATACGGCAGGCTCAGAAATCAAAAAATAATAAAGGAATTTCCCCTTACGTTCTCATACGAAATTCACCGCACGAAATTCATATATCCTCTCCTTTCTTTCTCTGGAACGAACAATCGCATTCCGTGGAAAAGAGGAAGAGAGAGGAAACGAGAGGCTTCCGTGCCCTGTTAATTCTCTTTGCACGGTTATCCAAAGGAACGTCCAAGAATTTCCTCGCGACTGCTATATACGCAATCATTAAGCTTCGCTTCGGGGGAAAGGAAAGATTCATCTCTTTGAAAGGGTTGACCCAGTTCGAGGACCAAGTTGATCGTTTAATGTCTCGTTAATGATCCTGGTATATAATCAAAAATGTCGGACGTTCCATCGAAAATATTTCCTCCTATAATAATATTTCCCTCGAACTTTCCCTTCGAAATTGGACAGAACAGGGGCAACTTGATTCTCCACGCATACGAGCAACAGCGATTAATTACCTCTTTCTAAAGCTTTCTTTTTAAAACTCTTCCGAAAGAATCCATCTTCTTGATCAACGACAATTCCTAAATTAACTTGGTAAAATACACACGTAACGCACGTGCGCGCTTTCCTCTTTAAACTTTCCATTCCCTCTACGAGGCGACCTCCCCCCCTCGAATTTTTCCTCCGAGGAGAAAAAGCATCCATGACCTTTCCGTGATGGCACGTCCTTCGATTATTTCGGCGATGGCCCGCATCGGCGTCGTACGTTTTCTACGCGGACAATAAATGGAACGTGGGTCTCGGGGCTGGTTTTCGCAGGTCCGCTAGTAGTAGGGATCCGCTTCTACGAGGAGGAGGAGAGGGGAAGGAAGGTGAAGGAGTGAAAGATACGCGAGAGAGGGAGAAAGAGAGGGAGAGGAGAGGAGAGATTTTGGCACGGTGCCATGCACGCTACAAAGGCTGCCCTGCTCTCTCGAGCATGGAGCTACTGTGTGCGTTCCGGAGAGGTTCCAAAGGCAGGGTCCCGCCTTGATGCTTCCCAGCCTCCCTCTACTAGGGTCGACCCTAACCTCCAAATCGGTCTGGATATCCCTCCCCGCCGGGAGAAGGAACAAAAATCTCCGGGCATCGAGGTTGCACGAACGCCAACCTTTTTGGACGTGGTTGGCGCGTGCGTGCCCCGATTTTTCCACACGGCAATGCGATTTTCGGACCTGGATTGCGGATTCAGATGCGGCCCTGGCCCGGTGCTTTCCAACACGGTGGGGGACGTGGGTAAAGGGAGCGAGTTTAACAAGTTGTGGAAGATAGGGATATAAATATGCTCGTGAAAAATTGATTCGATCGAGAAGAGGTTATCTCTGTCAGCAACGGATTTGCGGATTGTTGGACTTTTGTATATCGAGGATGTATTCGGTATAGTTGAATTTCTTTATTGCGATAGAAAATTGTACGGATGAATGGGTAGCAAACTGGTAAACTGGCGAACGATATTTAGAATCTAGGAAGAATCGTTTCGATAATTCGAAAATTTTATTTTTGGACCGTGAACTTTTCGTATCTGTTGGACTTTTCGTGTGTGTATATGATACGAGTGGCTTATCATCTCTGACGCAGATCTCCGAATCGTACCATGAAAAGTTACGTTAAGAAAGTTTGTTCTAGAATTCAATTCTATTTCGGGATCTGTTATCAGTTTAAATCGTCGATAAAATTCTAACGTAACGTAACAACTCATCGTTATTATTATTATTTGAATTTATGTGTCTCTTCTTCAAATATTCTCGAAACACGGTCAAAATAAATTATTATTATTAAATTTTACTTCATACTGTCACGATCATTTGCCAGCCTCATCAATTTATTTCTGATTTAGTACGACGAGTGCACGGAAATACGTTAAATGTGATTATATAGTTATATAGTTAGTTCTAAGCAGATCTGACATATTTTCCGGCTACTTAGTTTTAAAATTTAATGCCCGTGAATTGTCCCTTCTATATCTGTAATGTAGAATGAATTATGCATTAATACAATAGGCGATCAAACTGCATTCCATCTACAGCATCATCTCTAAAATTATTTCAAATACAGAGAGAGAGAGAGAGAGGACATAAAATGTAACGATTAACGACAATATTCCACTTTTTTATCAAAAAACATCTTTAAAAAAGATTTCCTGCATACGCGACGATCATCCACAATAATTTCTACAAGGAAACTTTAGCAATTCCAAACTTTTTCTTTTTCCAGTTCTTTTCCTGCTTTTTTTATTCTTATTACAAAAATCCTTTACGCAAAACCTATTCTACATTTCCAGGTTTATACAAAGAAAACTCTTGTTGCGATAAATCAATTCCTTGGCTCTCTTTAAAACTATAATTTCTAAAAAAAAAGAAAAAAGAAAGAAAAGAAGGAAAAGAAAAATTTAATTATTCTCTACACTCGAGAAAATCGAGTATTTCCTTACAAGTCGACCCGACTCGAAACACAAGATCCAGAGGAGCAACCCACAGCAACCAGTTTCTTCCCCAACAACTTCCAACAAACTCTCCATTTCATGGCGCCATGGAAAAAGGCGTTCCACGTTCCTGGGAATTTAATTAAACATCGGATCGCGCGATTGCTCGGCCAATTTACAGGGGGTTGCCTCGACCGCATCATTAGAGGGGGCCTCTTTCCGACAAAGGACAGATGGATAGATTTACGAGGCTGGGCCTACTCTCTACTACACCCTACGAAATCGCGGGCAACCCTTTGACACGCGTATCTCGAATCATTGACCACCGATTTCATCGGCGACGAGGCATCGATTCTCTTCTCGAAGCACGTGTGCTCGCTTATGAGCGAATTATTATTGCTTCTCGAGTTTTTCGAGGAGAGAACTGCTCGAGTTAAAAGGAGAGTTAGAAACTTTTTTACTTTATGGATATTCGTGTTTGAAGTGGATGCTGTTTTTGTGCCGATTTGCGAAGAATTGAAGGGTAAATAGAGAATATTAGTTTTCGAGAACTATGGTTTCTTTTAGGATTATTAAAATCGAGGAAGAATATGTTTATATGAATAAATAATTGAAGAATTCTTCGCTCTTGCGATAGATCGGGGAAATAAAGGAGGAAGACTCGTTCCGATATCGAATTAAACTGGAAATTGGAAACGAAGCACTGAAGAGAAGGAGTCAATCTTATTATCACCGTCTCGTCGCTCCAATTTTTCGTTTGCAAGAGAGTTGGCGAGTCCACAAGTTATCAACGATCTGAAAGTATTCCAGGAATGAGCAGACACCGTGATTAAATCCATCGATCGAGACCAAGAACGGACATAAAATCTTAGATCCTTGTAATCTTTGTACTCAACGGATTTGCCCGTCAGATTTTGGAATTTCGAGGAAGACTCGTTACAATGATGGAACATTTTGTACTCTCTGACAAAAAGCGGAGATTTTTCGTACGCGACCGGGATTAAAATCTGGTTGAACAGAATCGTACAGAAAGAAAGATCGTTTTGACCCGAAAGCGAAACAATTACTACTTCTATTTTTCCTCCTAACTCAGAATCTAAAGATTCACTGAATTTTAATTAATTAATATTTTCGTACGTTGTTTATTTCTAAGCCAATCTAACCCAATCCAAGAATCTCTGAACAATCGAACACTTATGTATATAATTAATAAAGAGAGGGAAAGAGAATAGAAATATTGGAGAACGAATATCCCTGACCTTACGTCGAACACATCGTACACCCGGTTCATCAAGATTATTCTCGGATCCGATATAATCCTCATAGAAAAAACTCCTCGTTTTCCTTATCCACCTTATCCGTCCTCGTAATTTCGTGAAACGAGCCATTCGAGCGGGGGAGGATCACGAAAAGATATTTCCTAAAATTACCACCGATCCGTGGTGGTGTACGTGTCCACCCATGTAATACACCCTATCGATTAGACGCTAGAAATGTCGCCAATTCGTGATCAACGGGAGAATCGATGGCCTGGGGAGGCGGGGAGGGAATCGAAGGACGTGGTCTATAAATTATGACAGGAAACGTAGCGGGGCGGCGGGCTCTCGCTGATTTTATGTCCCTTCCGCCCGCGCTTTTTACGCTGTAACTCGCACGAAACGCTCGTTACTTAGCCCATGGATGGAACCGTATTATTTCGCACCTCGTAAAGATTCCCTCTCTCGTTAAAGTATCAGCCTTTTTCCCTTCCTTTTAATCCCGTGTCCTTTACAATCGCCTCCATTTTTTGTTTTATACAGATACGTAGATATCATTATTTTACAATGATCGATCTTGAATTATATTATATTTCGGGGACAATATTGTATCCGATAGAAATTGATTAAGTTCAATTTTCGAAAAGATCGATGAAAAGTTACGTCGATGTATAACTTTTTACTTAACCGATATCATCGTTTCATTTGATAGTATTTTTGTCAAAAGAAAAAGAAAAATTCTCAACTTTCTAATAGAATTCATTTGTACGATCGTGAATTCTTATTAAACGAGGGAAAATTGGTGAATCGGTAAAGGAAATTTAAGTTGATTTTTATTATACGAATCTGTGGTTACGGATTATTTATCGTAATTTATAAGAAACTTTTAAATTGCATACACCCGTCGATTCTGAGGTGTTAATATCGAAATGATCCCGTTCGTTTAAAAACATTACGGTATCATCGAAGCTTTAATAACGATATCAACGCCAGCAATGGCAATTACCATCCAGCCATGAGTAATAACACCACTATGCGATACAACAAAGTATCATCGTTTATCACTCGATACCACGCCGATATCGTTCACGCTGTACTCTAAAAATCCCAAAATCCTTCTATTCATCTTTTCTTAAAAATATAAACCGAACTCTATCTACATATATATATATATTCAAAAGATACATTGGAACCTCGAAACTCAAGTTCCAATGATAGAATAGTGAAAAATATCGAGGCACGATTAAAAGAAACAAAACTTGTTTATCCGATTGATCCGAAAAATCGGATCGAGGAAGGTTAAACGGCGGATCAAAGCGTCTCGAGCAAGGTTGAACAACCTCGTAAAATGATTATCATCCGGGTACCAACAAGCACCGCGTGGCACGCGTTGCAAAATACCTTTGATCCAAGCTGCGTGGCGCATCGAGTCGCGAGATTAGACGCAATTGGTCGCGATCAAAAGCGACTCTCGCCCATCCATACCTCCATACCTCCTCTCCCATCCATCCACCCACCACCATCGCCATCGAGGATGATCCCACGTAGAGACGAGGATGCGATGAAAGTAAACACACGTGAGGCCGCACAATGCCCGCCACGAAGACGCGGCGAGGATTAACGCGGTTGGCCGCGATACGCGCCCGTGACGTCACTTCCGCCCAATCAAAAACCATCAACGCGATCTACTACGTCGATCCTCCACTCGCTCGCTCGCTCGAGCAACGTTTTTTAACTCGAGCGACGTTCACACGAAACGTTCGTGGATTCCGTCCTCTTTAATTGCGACAAATACGCGAAACGAGAGAGGCTCCCCCCTTTCTCTCTCGCGTAATCGTGCATGTGCCCCGATTATTAGCCGAGAAACGATGATTGTGTCATCGAAACGGATGCGAAAGGATCTCTTCGAGATTGTGAGCATCGAACATTAGGCGGTTAATGCTAACGTTCCACCTAACTTTCTCCCTAACGTAATCATGGGGGGATTACCGATGACAGTTTCGATTGTGCGCGCGCTAACGGATGACTGAGGTATACGTGAGGTGGATAACGAGCAGGTTCGAAAGCGTATTTTGAAAGGATGTGCACACGTTTGTTGAAAAATCATCAGGGATATATCTTTATTGATTTTGCACACGTTATTTTGTAATAGTTATATCTAAACTGCAGTATAATATTTAAGCTATTATTTCGTTGATCGTTAAATCTCTAAATTAAATTTGCTGGTTTCGAATTCTAACCAATTACACATCTCTACCCCTATATTCGGATGGAAATAATAATGGCGGTTGATTCCATAGTGTTAAAACACGCGATTGTTAAAAATAAAAATCTTAATTAAGATGGATTATATTTTACAATCCCTAATGAATACATGCAAACAAGTAACGATATTTTTCGCGAGATAAATAAATCTCGAGCATATCTGCGATCCTCTGGTTCCGAGTTTCCGCGAAATCCGGTAATTAGTGGCCGTAAACATCGGTTGCTGATTGCCAGGCTCGCTGTTCTAAATCCTTGAGACTGGATTTAACGTTCGAGAAATTCGATATAACGTGAAAGTTTACGAGTAAAAGCTATAGCAAGCGTCTACAGACTGACGTGAAGAAATGCGAAAGAAATACAGATCGAGTTGTTCCCCGCGATAACCTTCCACGCTTTACCCGTTCGTTCGAAGAGGTCGATTTCGAATCTCGATAGACGGAGGCTAGCCTCTCGTTCGTTTCGAGGAAATCCTGTTGGATTTTCTCCTGTTGCCAGGAGAAGACCGAAGAGAGGAAAAGAAACGTGTGTGTACACGTTTCCCCGGGGCGAAACACGGGGCAAATTATGAGGCCCAGACTACCGAAATGGGCAACAGGGCGTGACGAGGCAGGCTTCCGGTCGATAGATGGAGAGCGAATCTCGCTCCTCGGATTCATCGTATTAAAATTGCGCCAAGGCGAAATTGAAAACGATTGTAATAAATAATAATAATAATTGAAATATATCGATCGATGGCAAGTTAGATAAAGGTTCGTCGCCGGCAACGATTTTTCCAGGCGGATTGCGAAAATCCGAATTCGAAAATTTCGTGCAATCTTGTTTCCCCCGAATAATGGATAATCTTTATCGTGTCGAGTGTTCAAATTAATTTTAAATTGAATTTAAAATTAACGAATAATGGGAGGTAATGGAGTTTCGAAGATATTTAATAACAGGCCGGTTCGAAATTCATCGGTGAAATCGCGGAATTACGGTACGTAATTATGGAAATTTTCGACTCATAAATAAATAAATAAATGTTGGGAAAAGGAAATGCGAGTTGATTTCTTTCCGGCAATAATAATAATAATAGTAACAATAGTAATAATTGCGTATTATGATATTTATTTTCGATCATGTCCATCTTTTCTTTCACTTTTCGATTTCTTTTCCGATCATCCTTTTCCCGAAACACTGCTTCAACGTTGATTCTCCAATTTCAAATACATTTAGCCATTTAAAACACGGAGCGAGTCATAATTTATTGATATTGGATCGGAAAAATATACAATGTCAATTCGTCCCATCTATTTTTATCTGCGTATAGCCGAACGTTGTAACAACAGATAACTCTCGTGCAATTATGCTAATGTATTACGGTCGTTTGTTTATCAAAATGGCGTGTTATCTGTTCGAAAAAAAAAATTCTCTACAAAACAGGCAAGTCCATCGACGAAAAAATGTTCCATGTAACACGTTTCACAGTAAACGTTACATCCTTTACCTACTGAAACTGAGTTTTCTTAAAAAAAAAAAAAAAATTATTAACGACCAGACGTCCAATATTAATTCTCTGCATTTTTCTCAATATCATACACGCGAGAAGATCGAGCTCGAGCGCGACAAACAAGAAAGAAAAAAGAAAAAAGAGAGGGAAAGAAAAAAATTTCGCGTGGGAGAGACTCGTGTGTGGCTTATTCAAAGATGGCTGTAGACCATCGCAGCTTACGACAGAATGTCGTTACACCCAATTAGCTTCATTAACGGCCTTGAGAGGCTAGCACACGAGCGAAGCCCGTTCGAAAGCCCGTTGGAAAAACCTACGATCAAATGCGGTTTTAAATATTTACACTTTCCGCAGAGAAGTCATGGAAATTCGATCATGAGATCAAATGTCGGTTTACGAATACACGAATAATAATAATTACTCGGTAAGGTTAATTGCGAGGATGACTTGTTTAGAACTGGTCAAGGTAGCATGAAACTGCACGAACAGGTAATTAAGCCGTTCGTTCATTATGCCGTGGATAGAAGAGAAGCGTCCAAGATCTTCCTGCGATCTTCATTTATTCCAAGGTAATTGGGGTAAAATAGTTTACAGTGATCGTCTGTTAACTTGTTAGATGCGTGATTAAGGATAAATGGACGAACGTCGCTCGTGGATTCGTAGAATTTCGCGATGGGAGAACAACGAAATTATTACGATTATCGTGGCTGTTGGAAAATAAAATTTAAGGATCGATTAATGTAAACGGACTTTCAATGTTTCCCGTCAGACGATTAGAGTTAACAATTTAAAAAATAATAAATTTAAAAAATATCTTAGATTGTGAAATTTAGACGTGACCGTTAATTATAATTTTCAGAAAATATTCCAATATTATGATATAAGTTTGATAAGTTGAATTGCTAATTAATTTTATGCTATCTGTAGATCGTTTTCTATATTTTCTTGAGAGTGTTTATTTGCACGCGATAAATAATTCAAGTTAATTAAACTTGAATTACCAATTGTATTTTATCACGTTTAATTAGAAATATCAATTTCAATACGAACGATCCAGTATTAAAGGATGAATCTTTTTCACACGAGTGTTTAAATTTTAAACACTTGGTGTAATTAAGAAGAAACGAGAGATAGCTTTTCAAGAGAGGGACAAACTCTGGACAAGTTCAATGAGAAGGGGGTCAATCTTCGAAACGAGACGCATGAATCAAGTCCACTTGTTTCTGGGAAAAGCGGGCAGGCGAGCGAAAAAAAAGGAAGAGAAGAGAAGAGAAGAGAAGAGAAGGGACCCTTTCGTGTTTCTCCTCGCGTGTGCTTTCGTCACAGATGGGCAACCCTCCTCGCGCCCATTTTTTTTTCGCCTCCAAATCACCGTCACGATCAACAAAATCGCCTATGAAATTATAATCTAGAACAGGCTGAAAATTCCTTCCACCCTGAAATCTAGATTTCGAACATTAAGTACCCGATCTTTTTTTCCGCCAACTTTCCGCTTTCCGCCTGTAATACATTTCCCTCTACCTTGGATAGTCCAATGTTGAAATTGGGTAAGCTAGGAGGGGAAACTTTCTAAATTTATCAAATATTATCTTAAAGTTATCAAACATTTATTCTTGGCTAATAGGCTATCTGCTAATTATAGTCTGCATTTATCATTCGAAAGGGGAAATGTTAATATTTAACACGCTATATTCCGTTTTCGCACGATTCCAAGTTTACTACTTACGTACTTATTATGAAAAGTTTGACAGAATCGCGTGTAACTCTTTAATCTTTAGTTTTAGAGAGAATGAGAAAGAATACGAATGCGACTTATTAAGTTAAACGAAATATGTATAAATAAAACAAAGAGGAAAGCTTCAATTTCAACGACAATATAAAAAAAACGAAAGAAAAGAAAAAGAGAAGAAAGGATATAATCATGCTGGATATCGAGTTCCGCATGATCCAGTGGTTTCTCGGTTTTTCCTGCGACGTTTTATTCGTCGGGGAAGCCGCGAGTTTGAATAATTCATCCACGGGCACGAAGGCTTCCGATTGGCTGCGTTCATAGCCGAGAAGCTCATCGCGCATGCGTGCTGGCAGCCAGGCTAATAAGGTACGCTTATGGCGTGCACGTGGCGTGACGGAACGAGCGTGCACGAGGGACAAAAAGGGTGGTGCGTTAGTAGTCGGCGGCGAGGAAATAATCGCGCGGCGAGTGTACAAATTGTCGGTTTACGCCGCGATCAAAATTCTCTCTTCCTTTCTCTCGTCACCGATGATATCCTCAGATGGAAGTGGGATTAGCTAACTTGGATGCTCTTCTTTCGACACAAATTGCTTTTTATAAAGCTCATCTTTTTTATATTTTAATATTCGATTCTCTTCTTTCTTATTTCAAACGATTGTAACTCTTTCGAGATTCGTAAAAATATTGGGAAGATATTGAGGTAAAATTGGGACTCGCGAAAAATCGCAAATTTTTTACGAGCACAGAGAGAGAGAGAGAGACATTCGCTCGGGAATAAAAATCCAGAGGCTTGGATACCTCGACTGGAAAACAATATCTCAAGTGAAAGAAGACGCCGGTCTGGCGGGAAAGTTCGAAATTGGTACACGTCTGAGCCAGATGTTACGTAGCTGCATGGAGCAGAAGGGAAGATAAAAAGTTAACGCGTCCCTTCGTGGGACAGCTCGAAGAGGCGGACGTGCACAGCTGCCCGAAAACTTGAACTGTCCGCCACATGTTCCGACAATTGTTTTCGTACCCTCCCGTGAAGATTAATCCACTATAACGTTTCGAAATTATTTTCATAGACCTTTCTTTGCGTCCATCGAACGAAATTTATACTCGAAACAAAAAAAAAGAAAAAAAAAAAAAGAGGATACGAACATTTGAAAACGTAATCCTTTCTACCTGGAAATTATCGAACGAATAATTCCTCGTTTCGATGCACGACAAGATTTATAACCCTTTTGAACTTTATCCCTTTTATCCGATACCCCTTTTATAATCGCGTACAAATATTGATTCTTCCGCAACGACTGTGGAACTATGCTCGTACAGGATTTCGGATATACCCGTCTCTCGATTCCATACACCGAGAAACAAATACAAAAGGTTCATTTATATAAACCAATAAAATATTACCAAGAAAGGAAATACGAGAGATCAAAGGGGGAGAGATCGAGGCGGTCGATTTTTATCTTCTTTTCCAAGTATCCTCGCTTCTTCCCGGCCGGATGCTCCCATCCTCGGAGTAATTCAGAGCGCTCAACCATTCCCATTCTATCGATTCCTTCCACGAGACCTTCGCGTATTCCCCTCCGCGCAACTTCCACGACGTAGACGCTGCTCCAAATAATACCCAACCATCTCTTCTCTCCCCCATCTTCGAAACACATTCGAATTCCTCCACGATCGAATATCCTTCTCCCCCTCCCGGACAATCTTCCTCGTATTTCTCATATCCAAAGAACTTTCTCGGTTGAAAACCGCCCGTGGAGAAATATATATATATATACGCGAATATAGAAGTATGTAAGAACGAAAGACAGACGGTCGAGTGAATAACCCGTCTTGGCTGATAACCTTAATTATCGCGATCTTAATGACCCATGGTGCCTCCACTTGTGCCTCTCCCCTCCCGTACACATACACGTACGCGCGGTTCGCGTGAGCTCGCCTCGACCGCTGGAAAACTCAATTTGGCCCGACTCCAACGGCTCCTCTGGGAGGCGAAACGAGTCCTCCGTCGGGCTCAGCATCCCCGGAACGGGAATAGCCGGGTTATTTTTGACCCGGTGCGCGCGAAACCCGGCCTCTTCTCGCGAGAAGCCTCTCCCCACCGAGCGGGGAGGGTGACATTTCTCTTTACGCGGCGGATCGTTCCGCGGAGGAATGTTATGTTAAGAGGAAAACGGCAAAAAACCGGCGGCAACCGGCGAAAACACGCTTCTGTCAGCCGGTAAACAAGCGTGCTCGATAAACCGGTAGGCTGTCCAACGAAGGAGATTTATCGGGGCGATCGATAAGAGATTGGACGAGCGAGTTTAGTGCTTTCTCTGTGTGTGCACATTTCGTTAGACGAAAGAGGAGACACGTATATGGAGATACGTATATATAGAGACAAAAAGCAGTGTACGTGTGGCATAATAGGTATGCGGAATATATGCATTATTAAATACATGAATTATACTTATGCGGTGGATGTGGTAGACTTACGTGGAGAGCGATAGTAGGCAATATGAATCATAGTAGATACGAAAATATGATAGTTGATGTGAGAATGTAGGTATAAGGCTTATGAACTGTGCATAGTGGCATAATAGGTGCGTAATGAGTCTTAGCAGTGAATTGCTTAGTAGAAAACAATGAGATAAATTGCTGATAATCGGTTATAATTAAGCGCAAATCGAATGTGGGGAAGGATAGGAGGATCGTGCAGAAGCGAGGAGAAACCGAAATTTCTCTCATCCTTGGATCATTTCCCGACTTTCCCATGCGGTAAACAAGTGTTTATCGTCGAAATCGAATCACATTATCGCGAGGAATTTTTATACTTGATTTGTTTACTAGTGATTTAGAGTTTTTGAAAATTTTCCTTTCACCTTCTTCTATTTTCTATTTTAACTTGAAAACTTTACTTTAATCTTTCTCCAGCAAAAAAGATTTGTCGAGATATTCGACGAAAAAGTAATCAATTCGTTGTTTTAAATAGATCCTTTGGAAGTTTGATTATATCTGCTAATATGAATTTCATCGTTCGCGGGACGGAAGGAGGGAAAGAAGATTAAAGATGAATTCAAAGGAGGAAGAATGGCAGTCAACGATCAACAGATTTATTAAAATCTATCCAGATCTGGCAGGATTTACTGGAGATTTGTCGAGAGTTGCTGTTTATCAATTGTCTCTGTTATTTGTCTCGCTTCAAACGGTTAGAGGCAAAAATGATAAGACGTTCAAAATGTCTTCGTTTCGTTGATTATTTCGTTCCTTGTTTCTCCCCTTGTAAATACAACACTAGTAGCCCGAGTTTGCCGAGAAAACTCAAATTCTTGAAGCTTCTTGCTCAACGCGGTATGAATAAGAAAAGACGAAGGAAAATCCATTCTATTGGGAGGAAAGTTCAAATCGAAGTAACTTTTGAACTAATAACCATGACCTTCCATCTTGCGCTTATCTTAAACTATGTATAACATCGTAACTTTTAATAAATGCAATTGGACTACACATCGAGATCAAGTTTTTTTTCAGTTTATTCTAAAATTCAAACACTTATTTCATCTAAATCGATTCGAATTTCTCGCATCATCGACCCGTAACATCTGCACAGAACAATTTTACACAACTCGAGTTACGATCTTGTTCTGGTTGAAATTAAAAAAATATTGTAAAAAAAAGAAATCTTTACGCTATTTTCCTAAGTATACGCATCCTAAGTTTCCCCGATTTTATTACAAAACTCAATTACTAAAATTCGCGAGATCAAAAATTCAAAGCAATTTCACCGTCTTGGAAAAATCACGCTCGTATTAAAGAACCGTTTCTAAATTTACTTCGTCGAACGTTTCACGATATCCCCGCTGAAATCGAGAATTTTCACGGCAAATGTACGATCGACCGCGAACCACACGTCCACACCATAGGCGTTCCACACTCGGTTCCCACTTTTGGCGTTCGGCCAAATAACGTATCGGTTCGCGGGCGAGAAAACGCCCATAAGCACGCGGCTGAATTTTTATGGCCACGTTTGTTAAAGGTTTGGCTTTGGAAAAACTCGTTAATTCGAAAATTCGCCTGGTTTCTCGGTTAAAGTCGGATTTTCCGCAGATATATGCGTATGTATATATATATACACACACTTAAACCTAATTTAACGAGCCTGGTCTGGATTACAGGGATTAGGAGGACCAGTTCCGAGTTACGAGTCGTCGATGGATTTCGCGGTTGATCTAAACTTATGAGATATGTAGAATTATAGAGCTGTTATAATACGATTCTACGAAATGTTCGCCTCATTTTTTATTCAAGAGAATATTTCACCGTTGCGTCGACGATGGATGCCATTTTTAATCGAGATAGATGAAGAGAATCGATTCCAACGTTCGTTTAACTTCATTGGCCACGAAATTAACGTGTACGCGCGAAGGAATGAAATAGAAACGGTGAATTCGAGAAATTCTCTGGAGCGTACGTGGTCTGGAACGAAAAAGTGTAACGTAATTAGAATCGCGCGTATGCGTGCATTCTTAAGTCAGAGCTTAAGAGAAGTATAAAGGAGAGAATTTCGAGGTACGCTCGTCAATTGTCACACTTTGGAATTTCTACGTTATTGCAAATGTACGCGTATAGATGTGACCAAAAATAATCATCGTCCAGAATTTTTTAGATTTCGACGATGAAAATTCATTTGCAAGAACCATCCTCTGTCGACGTGTTTCGTCGATTCGAGATAAGTCGTTTTTGGCGCAGAGCCATCGTGTCCTTATCTCGAGAGAGGACTCGATTTTCAATTCCACCTTCTCTCGTTCGTCCGTGACCGCGCCTCCGCTTCTCTCTCCCTCCGACCCGCTCACCAAGAGCGTGGAGATAAGAGGAAACGACGAAACACACGCCTTTTATCAATGAACCTTTGACACGATCTCGGCTAAATTCCTGAAAATTCCCCGCGTTCCAATACGTGCACCGCGAATTTTCAGGAGCGCATTTGCGTGTGTGCAAATGTTGTGAAAAATTTGCCAGCTTTGGATCGTGAAGCGTAGAAAAATGTTTACGTGAATATGAATCGAAATTGAGAGTCGTGGTTCGAAAATGATGCTTGCCGTATTTTTTTTTTTTTAGTTACGAAGGGGATGAAATTTCGGGACGGGTTAAGCTTGCGTGATATTCAGTTTGGTAAAAATTAAACGACAAGATGCGAAAAGTTCGAGCTCTCAAAAGAAACGCAAAATGAAATCTCACGAAATAGAGAAAGAAACACGAATGGGATGAAAGCTGCACGGATCTGAAATTTTTCCGATATCTTAATTAATTTTTCGAACTAATAATATTTTATAAAATTAATCCTTTTGTACATTTTTCCTCCGCAATTTGGCCGAATCTTTCACCTCGATACTCGCCATTTTCCGCGAGAGCCACTCTCGCAATTACTTCAAATTGCCAAAGTAATTGTAGCAAATTACGAATCTGTTCTTTCTTTCTTTCTCCCTCTCTCTCTCTGTCTCTCTATCTCTTGTTTCGTAAAACACCATCTAATAAAATGTTCGTAATTAAACTCCTGTTCCAGCGTTTTTTTCATCGTCGTGATATTTTTTCTCCAGTGGTTTCGATAAAATTGTACGTTCCTTTTCCGGGATTCCTCGCGTGATTGTCTCAATCAGTGGAAAAATCGAATTTCGAACCCGCTCGTTTAATCGGTGAAGTCGAGTACTCTAATTTATGCTTACGTAACAATAATCGTCGAACCGATCATAATAACTAATCCGCGTCTCGACTTATTATTAATCACTCTCAATTTACATTTTCTAGCGCGCACAGATTTCAATCATACCCTAAAAGTTAATTGTTGCATACACGACGAATAACACGAGTTTTATCCACGCGATTGCGAGAGATAAATAATAGAAAGTCTTGCGATTTGAATTATACAACGGGTATAGTACTTAGATTTAAATAATCGAGAAAGTTCCGTTACGTGGATTTCTTCTCGAAATAAGAGTAATTTCAACCACTTTTGCATTTTCCTATACTCACTTTACAGCGAAATAATTTCGAGTTTCACTTTCTCAACTTTCAAAATCACGACGTAAAGAAAATTTGTCGAATTTGTTGTATCAGTTATAAACAAGGAATGGAGAAAAATGATCCAAAGAAGCACACACCCAGATATACCTTACAGCCAGCTCCATTGAAAGGCTTTTGAGCAATTGTATGCAGAAACGTTTACAAAACGCGAATGATGACACTCTTGTAGAAACTCGACAGAAATATATATATATCCTGTTTCGAAAGCAGGAACAGAGGGAGCTTTCAAACCACGGAATCTAACTGGATCCCTATTCCCTCTTTCGAACACGTTGAATTAATTTTTCTTTTTTTTTTTTTATAGAAAGATGTTTCGACTGGTTCTCGACTGGCAGATGCGAGGTGGTGAAAGAAACATAAAATGGTTCCCTTCTCGCGCGAGGGGAAAATCGATTATCGAGGCATTTTTTTTTTTTTAACTACCTAATGGACCTTGCGTATCGAGAGGAATGTTTCTCTTAAGTCGATCATTTTTCATTAGAACCGACTTTGATGGATTAGCAGTGTGATTTGCAGATAACGTACGTGTACGTTTTTTTGTGGAGATTAGAGGTTCGTAACATGTGATCGTCCACATGAGAGGAAAAAGAAAAGCAAAATACATGGCCAGCTTCTATTTTCTCTCTTTCTTTTTTTTTCAATTTCTTTTCCATAAAAAAAGCGATTCAATTTTCCCAAAATTTTCCCTCGGAACGAGCACGTTTCGAGAGAAAAGCGGAAACGAAGAATCGAAACGAAACAACAACGCAAGGGATTTTCCAGGTTTCGATTAAGAAACGAAAAAGAGATATCGGAGTATTTAGAGGGAGAGAAAATTTACGATTCAGTCGTGTTCAACCTTGTTTAGCCCGAGCTAAAGTTAGAATAACTTAACTCAGCGTAAAAGCTTAGATTAAAAAACTCGCGAACGAGTGGCGCGATATCGTTGTAATTTTCGCAACAGTGACACCGTGTGACACTGTAACGTACTCCGCGAGAATATCTCACGAGCATTGCGTCATAGGAAATCCGTTGATTTAAATCTAAAAAGAAACAAAAAAAATCTTCAAAATTGCATCGCTCTTAATATCGCGATTTAAATTCTTTTCTTTTTTTTTTTCTTTTTCTTTCAACTGTGATTAATTATCGCGAAATCGCAGAAAACAAGCAACGGATAGCTCGAACAATTTAGCTCGACACCGTAACGGCTAACGGTCCAAACGTTTCCACGGGCCGGAACACGACAGAGAACAAGCCGAGACGTATTATTTTCAGAGCGGAGCGGACGTCGAGTCGCGTCTCGAAGTTTTGCGGTTCGGTCTCGAACGAATACCATTTATTACCGGCTCTGTCTAGCTATTTTCGGGCCTGTAACCTGGATAATAGTAGGTCGACTTACGGAGAAACGAAAAAAAAGAAAAAGGAAGAAAAAAAGTATCGCTGGAGTCTAGAGCGTAGATCCCTCTTTCTCTGAAGATCGATTCGAATGATCTTTCGTTTCATGGAAAGAGGGTGGATTTTTTTTTGAGAAAGATATATTATACCACTTAATATTAAATTAAATCTCGAATTTATTAAATGAAGATACATTCCTGTCGCCTGTATATATTTTATATCGATGATGCTTCTTAAGTTCAATTAATTATTATTATTTATTACGAAATTGAATTATGCCATTATAAATTTTCCGATCTTTTAAACAGATAAAATAAAATCCATCACGTTAATATTTTTAATCCGAAGAAATCTCATTCTCTGTTTCTTCGAAAGTTAGAATGATTTCATATTAATAAAGATTCGTTCGATACAGGAAGGAAGGAGTTTCGTGACTGACTGTTGGTTCGTCATCGAGTGTGTATAACGAGGGCTATCTGCAATCGAACATCAAGAGATCCCCAAGTATGGGAACAATATAAGCGAGATAAGGGAGAGACAGTCGGTGCAGCTGCAGCTGCACCGACTAAAACAGCAGCACAATAAGCAAGCGCAACGTTGTCTCGTGGAAAGTAACAGTTTGCAAGAGGACGAATAAATAATGCAAAATCATTGCAGAAATCAAGCCGAATCACAACGAATTTCTTAGATTTCTATCCTTTATATTTTATTAAAAAATCTTTCGAAGAGAAAATAATAACGATAAACTTTTAATCCCAATACGTAAAATCGAGATATCAATATAATGATTAAATTTATAAAAATAATTCGATCACGAGGAAGAAAATCACGTTCAACACCGCCAATAAATTTAATTCAGAGATGTTGTTCCAGCGAACCAATAATTATCACGGAACAATTACCATCGGCAACAAACGAACCCCCCCACATTACTCCATCCGCAAAACGAGCATCTATTGCTCCAAACCTATCTATTCAAAATACACGGCATAATTTCCAATCCATGCTACAACATCAATTAATTATAACCGATATTAATTTCCAAACTCTTGCCTCTTTCCACGCACACGTCAATGTATCCCGATTTTCCTTCCAATAACGCAAAGACGAAAGGAGAAGAAAAATAAATTCCGTGGAGGATACAGTATCCATGATTTTCACGAGCAATGGTTTCACAGTCGAAGAATTTCGAGGCTCTCTATTCCAGAGCCGGCTGACCAGGTTTCTCAGAGAGAGAGAGAGAGAAAGAGAGAGAGAGAGAAAGAGATCCAGCCCAAAGGGACTGATGAACGGGTTTCTTAGCGCTGGAACCGCTTAATTCCAGGGTCACGATACCTGCGTAGGGAACTCAGGTCAGATTCTGCAGCGAGCAACGGGCGCCATATTGGCGAGCAAAAGGTACGCCTGCCGAAAAGATATTACGAGAGGTAGTGAGGGGAGTACGAGGAGACACAAAGGAACGGCAACAATGATGAACGTTGTTGGCGGTGTGGAAAGGTGTGGAGAAATAGAAAAAACCCGTTTGAACGGGTTTGATATACGCTTCATTACTTCACCGTTTGCTTCGAATGAAACAAAAAATACCTGAAATAAAATTCTGGAAAATAGCTAATCAATTTGTAACTGTTATCTCGTTGAAAATTGTTTAAAAAGTAATTGCTACCAAGTTTTTATCCTTCCCCAAAATTTCTTTCTATCTTTCTAATCTTGCCCAGCAACGATCGAAAGAAATTGTCACGATGTAAATTGTAAGAAGCGGTACAATTTCTCGAAAGCTGCGAGGCCAACGACCACGATAGAACCGGAAGCGTCATCACGAGCCACGTAACACACCGATTCGAATATAACCGTGTGCGCAAACGTGCGAGACTTTCGAGAAACGGGAGGAACTGTGTCACCAGATTGGATAATGAATCTCACGTGGGATCGCGGGCTGGCACGAGACGACAATGGATGGATGGTAACGATTACGACGAATCGGAGAAGTTACGTCCGAGTTATTGTTTCATTGTCACCACTTGAATGAGAATCGGCCTCAATCGTTGCCCCTTAATTGCATGAAATGATCCTTTATAGATATATATATATATATACGTGGAATGCGTTTAATGGGATCACGGTGGAGGACGAAGAGTGTCGCTCATTCCGCTTCTGGAAAATCTGGGAAATTTTGATCTGGATTTTGATTTTCTTCTGGACGTCGATCGAATGAAAGAGATTTTTCTTCTTAATAATAATAAGGTATCGGTAAGAGAAGAAATTTTTTAACGACTTAATAAAAGATATCGGATCGTACTTGACTCTCGATAATCTTTAAAAAGAGAGAAAGCATGAAATATCCCACGTAGAATTATTATAAATATTAAAAGAAGAAAAAAAACATGCAATCTTAATCTCTCCCGATAATCTTCTCCCGCGATTTTATTTTCCTCGCTCAACATCCAAGCAAATATCCAAGCGTTATCCTGTTTATTCTCTCATAACAATTACAATGTAATTGGATTTTTAATTTCCGCGTCGAACATTTCACTTTTTCCCCTCATTAAAGAATCGCTCTCTTCCGCGATCTCTCGAGATAATTACGAGGGAATAATTAAAAATCGATCGAGAGAGATCGTTTTGTTCGCACGATACGTGTACGATCGTGTCAATTAAAATTGCACGCTGTTATCGATGATAAGAAAACGTTCAGTTAAATCGGTATTATCGCTTTATAAATATCTCGTGCGCGAAGATGACCATTTCCGGAATCGTTGAATCCACGAACAGAATCCCGAGCGAAGAAGCCCGTAAAATTTTTCTTTCCACGAGACGAAAATTTTTAAACTTCTTTCGCGGGATCTTATATGCTAACTCTGTTATTTAGCTCGCAATTATTATTTCACGACATCCACAATCGAGTTGCAAATTAAGTACGCAAATGGAATCTCTTATCGTAGCAGATAAGAAATAAGTTTTTAAGTATTTTTATTGAAACGAAGCGAAAGAGAAAAGATACGAAGTAATTTCACTTCAACTTGCTTCGTTCCAGTTCTCTTCTCGGATGCGTACGTTTCCATGAATAATAATACGGCTTGATTTGTGAAAATCATAACAGGAATCAATGAACGAACGAAAATTAATTAATTTAATCCATTTACATTTTTCTAGATCTCCAATTCGATTCTCCACTTCGATCCACGATGGAAACGAACGATCCCGAAAGAAGGGGAAGAAACACGACGACAAAGGGGCAACATGTATACAAAGCGCAACGAATTTAACAGATCCTTCACGGTACAAGTATTCGAGCAATCAACGGAAGGAGTATCCGTCGAGGAGGGGGGCAAATTCCATTCGAGAATAATTGACATTCCTAGTAGAGCGTGGCAACGACGACGCGAAGGATAGAGAGCTTTGTGTGCTCGTCCCTAAGTGTTTCTATTTGATATTGTGCTGCAAGTAACGACGGGTGAGTGCTCGTCTTTGAAATTCTATTCGCAATTTAATATCGATGCACGTTCTATAATTATTAATCGGCGAGGGTCAAAGGAGAATCACCCTTTAATTACATTGTAATTTATATATTTAATTTCTCAATTAGCCCAATTTCTCAATTAGTCCAATCCAGGATACCAACGTTTTGTCAGTCGATCAATTTCTTTTTTCTTTTTGTCTAATCTTGGACATCTTTCTTCAACATTCATTTTCAACTCTATTATATATATTTGGATAATCTTCGATTTTCGATCCCTGAAGAGGAAGCGATCCGAATTTCCATCCAGTGTAAATTTTGATTTAAAATAAATTATAAGAGATAATTATATTTATGTTTTCATTGATTTGTGGAAATGAGATGGTGGATGATAATTTCTTTTCTTTTTTCTTCGATTGTTTATATCTGGTCTCAACATAATTAATCACATTATTCAATTATTAGGTCGAGTATAGTGTTTTTGTTGATCGTAGAATGGATCGTAGAAAGATTAATTTTAGTTTCCACTGATTCTATATCTACGATATATATATCGTGTGTAAACACCGATAAATATTATATCAATAGCATAAATGTGTGTCAGTTCGTAGTAAACGATACAAGAAATGTATTATTCCGAAAGAAAAATTCTATACGAATACCAATTTCGTAATAAAATGATAATTTCATTTTCTAATTTTGTCAACTTAAATTTTCCCGTCAAGGATTGAGTGATCTTCAAACAAATTAGATAGAGAACAAATTGAAATTAGAGATTTATGCCTTTCTTTTTTTCCATTCTAAAATTTTAAATTCAATTATTCCCGTTTCAAAGTTTTAATCGTTCTAAGCGTTCTATCGTCTCCACCAGATATACACGTCCGTCTGCGTGTCTTTGAAGGGAAAAATTTCAATTTCAAATTATCTCAAAGAAGAAAATGCGACGAGTTAAAGGGGCAACAAAGTTCACCATTATACAAGTTATCATAGGTAAACTTGTTCATCCTCGTTACTTCCTTTCAACCATCTTCTTCCTCCCTCCTTTGAATTATTCAATCTTTCGTCTCTAACCCGAATCCTCGAGGTCTCGAGCCAAGTTTACTTTTTATCAAGAAAAAAAAAATTGTTAGAAAATCAAAGGGGAGGAAAGAAAAGGAATAAATCGATCCAAGTCGGATGAATGTCGATTTGACAGTCCTCGATCGGCAAAACGAATCAACTTTTAAACGAGTTTAAATGGGGAGGGGGGAGAATCGAGTTTTGTCCTCGTCTAACGAACTTTCACGAGAGAAGATCTCGAAGGTTGATATTAGCCTCGCGACTTTCTTGTTTTGTTTTCATTCACCTTGAAATTCTCGATGCACGGATTTACATGTCGTAAAAAAATTGTCAATGCGGTTTACGCGTTACTCTCATCTACGATATACACGTGTAACAATCATCGTTTCTAATAATAACGATTATGAATGGATTATGAATTTTTAATTCGATATTAAAAGTTGTATATATATATATTTTTTTCTTTAACAATAATTGAATACTCGTTGAGTGTTCAGTCTTTTTTTAAATCAATTCTAGAATCCTCGAAGATACTTTGACCCAAAATTTTATCGCTGATAACTTATTGACCCCAGAGCGATTCAAAGACCGGACACAACGTATCATTGGATTGCGGAGTATATTCGATTTCTGGACAGACTTGTCTGCTAAGATAAATGATACAGCACGCTTAAATCTTTTGTGGTCGCGAAAGGTATCCGATATTTTATCCCAATCTATCTCGAAATTAATAATTTTCAATTGTATTTATTCGTTAAAAAAAAAAAAGAAAAAGAAAAACTAAATTAAACCAAACGTGTATAAAATAATATATTTTGACATTTGCAATTTACCTCGTAACATTAATGTACGATATTGCATAATTGTAATTTGGATTAATTCTCCGGTAATTAATAAATTATCCGTGTACGATCGCATCTATTATCACGATTAAATTATCGTATATATCTCCATTCCTAATATTAACAACATCAATATTAAACCAAATACTCGATAATACTCGCGAACGAAGGCGTTTCACGGTGGTTAAAGCAAAACAAAAAAAAAAAAAAAAGAAAGAAAATACGCAATGATCTATAAAGAGAGGATTGAACATCCCCTTCCCTTTATCGAAACAATCCCCTCCTTTCCCCCGCAACTCTAATCGCCCGTACAAATTCTAACCACCGTGGATCACGATTTCGAGTCGAAAATAGGAGGAAAGAGAGAAAGAAAAAAATTCTCCTCGATAAATTTTACAACAGTGGCGTGACTCACGGGCGTACCGTATCACCAGGCCGCTCGTACCCTTATGTATCAGAAAGTCTTACTGGACACTTACCTGAAACACAGAGAACACAGAGAGGAGATTAGTTAAAACGCGAGACAGACTGTAATAGGGAGGGGAGGGAGAGACGAGATCAAGTTAATTGGCAGGAGGGAAAGGAGAGGAAAGAAGCCGGAATTCGAGATAAATTAAGGCTTGAGACAAATACAGAGATAACTGGATGGTTTAGTTGCACGATATACGCTTCCCACGGCGACCCGAAAATTATCTCGCTCTAATCTCGCGACAGATAATTCGCAAACATAATAGGACAGACACAGACGGTCAGATCCGTCGCATGGAAATTAGATTCGTGGAGGCACGCGAGGCCGGTTTTCCAGAAAATCGATATCGATACCGTCTCCCTCTCTCTCTCTCTTTCCTCCAGCCATTCCTTTTTGCCAGATTCTCTTCTTCTCTTTCTTTCTCGGCGTGTGCGCACGTGCGAAATTGCGCCACGATCACGCGACTCCACTCTGTGGAATAGACGCACCGGTTAGAGATCGACGTCGATCGATATAGTCAGAACGAGGAACGAGATCAAGAGGGTTTTTTTTTTTGGAAACGTTATACGTGAACAGAAACGATCGACGAAGATTCTATGATTAATAATATGAGAAAAAGAAGGGTGAAAGTAGACGCATGTTTTTGTAGATCGATTTACAAAGGAAAGATACCGTTTGATGGATGGGAAATTCTGCTCAAATTCGAATAGGGAGGATTCGTTTATGCGAGTATGAAAGTAAATGAATATATAACGAAAGTAAACTCAGACAAGTGAAAGAATCATCGTTAAGAAACCAAAATCCTCAATTTTCTCCTTTCTACATCTGGCATTAAGAGAGATATAAAAATATTTTAAACTCTCAGTTTTCTCAATATCACAATTCTATAATTGCAATCTCTAATTAATAAAGATGATCCTTACTTTCTTCATATGTATGATTATAAATTTTTATAACTTCATACACGTTAATTTAATCTAAATTTTCCACATATTAATTATAATTGTATCCCTTTCACTCCGCGATAACCAACGATAACAACAAAATAACGGAATTAAACAAACGCGGATAGCCATTCACGATCAAGTAGCGAAGGTTAACAACACTTTGGAGGGAAAAATTTAAACGAGCCATTCACGTCGAACGATGGGAATTAAACTGGATGATAAAATATTAACGTTTGTGTATCGTAATAGAAATGAATAATGGACGCGTCGATCCTCCAACACACTTTCGCGTGTTTCCATACGTAAAAACACGCGTTCGATGATATCGTAAATGGCAGCGACAGTGACGCTGTGTGTATCAATATCGTTGCAGAGAAATATAAATTTCATCGGTCCCGCGATTATTCCCTTCCCCCCATTTAAAAAAGTTTCACCAGTCTCGGCGGTTTCCAGCCTCGAACGCGTTAATAAAGTTCATCGAGTCGTTGTATAAAAAAAAAAAAATAATAAAAGGTAAAATCGTCGAGCTATATACGCGACAATATCACGCGATAAAAATTTAATTCGCCCTTCGTTCGTTTCGCCTTGCCTCGACGAAGTTAATCGAGAAAATCGAGGTGATCGTTTTTTGAAGGGTAGTTGCCCGAGCGAAATCCATTCAAATGTTTTTCTACAAAATTCTTCAATAGTTTTTCTTTTTTCAACAAGATATTGCTGGTATTCGTTGGAAATTTCGATGATTGAATTCGACTCGTCTTTTTTTTTTTTAATTAATTTAATCAATTTAATTTAATGTTCACGGTAATTTGTATCAGTGTGTGTTTATTGGTGACACATATGGGAGAAATGGATACGTGATTTTATATAATAATTGATAGAGTTTAATATATTTTGATAAATGATATATATTTCCAATGCGCATAGTTGCAGTCGGGGAAACATTTTTCAAATTATCGGGAATAGGAAAAAGTTGTTTGATTTTAATGGAAAAATATGACATTCGATTCGAACCATTTCTGAAACTATATTTCATTGAGATTTCGAAGTCAATTTTGTTTTTTGACCTAAATAAACTTACGTATTTTTATTATTCTTTCTCATAAATAATAGTGGAAAACAACACTAAATTTCGGAATAATTCTATCTTTCTTTGGTTGAAACTCGAACAATATTCTCAGAAAAATAATTCTTTATTACGTGATTTAATGTGTAAATAATTTTTAATGCAGTTCGTTTAAAAAATTACTTTATAATTACTTTATAAGAGAGAATATATCAAATCTACTCACCTACTATCATAAATATCTTCAATTTCAAAATTTAAAATTCTAAACTTTTAAGTTTTCAGCAAGTTCATACTTCCCTGCCAATTACTTATACATTGCCCTAAATTCATAATGCCAAAATTCACCGAATTTTAAAACTATTTTACATACACGCGCATATACAAAAGAAAAAAAAATCTCCTAAATCTCGGTTTTTCACCACTAAAAAAAATTCCCACAGAGAGAACAAATCAAATCAAGAACAAATCAAAAATAAAGAAGAAGAAGGAAAAAAAAGGAAGAGCAAAAAAAAAAAAAAAATAAAATAAAATAAAAGGAAAGAAGGAAAGGAAATAAAAGTCTACAAAAGAGGGAAAAGGAAGCGAGAGAGAAGAGGGGACGCAAAGAAAAAGAGGAGAAAAGAAAATGGTATCGATTTCGCCGGCAACGAAAGGGAAAAAAAGAAAAAAGAAATCCACGGTCGAGTTTCACCGAGCGAAAGCTCGTCACGTCGACGAACAGGCACGGTAACTTCGTTACCCGCCGGCGGGATTTTCGTTTCGGTCATCCACGTGGGAATCGGCCATTTCATTTCATCCTTTTTTACCGATTGATACGGCGCGCGCGCGCACGCACGCCTCCACGTCGACAACAGCTGCACGCTCGTAAATTACATTTGCGTTTTAATATCGGCACAGCTATAAATTCTACTAAAGCGAGGACCTCGGCTGCTGGCCGCCTCCCGCCAAGGGGTTGCATCCCTTCCGAATATCGGACCACGCGTTATCGACCGAGTTTTAAAGGGCTCGTATGAATTTTTGCGTCATTTCCGCCGAGGAAATTAAAACGAGATACTCGCCTATCGCTAAAATTGTGAAACTTCGAGACGGTGTAGTGTAGCTCAGAAAGTGTAGCTTATTTATGGAAGCGGGATGTATTTTAAAGTGGTGGAACGGAAATCGAACGTGCGTATATGAAATTGTGCGCGAATGGAATTTGGGATTTTCGTTATTTTTCCAAAATTGAAAATTTCTTTTACACATTTAGATATATCAAATTTTTTTTTTCTTCCCCCATTTTTACCGCGCGAGAAAATAACAAGTGGTGCTTTCTTATCAATTTTAATAACTCCAATAATAAATATCCTCCCTTTCCCTCGAACGGCAATATACGCGAAAGGGAATCTATTCATAGCAGAGCGTGGGCGGGAAGAGAAAATGAAGTCTTCGAAAAGATAAAAAACGATTTTTTAGTCCTCGCGAAACTTCGCTTTTGAACGAGATCAAGTTTCGCGAAGAGACGAGGCGGTTAAATTACCTCCCCTTTTATAATTCCTCTCATTTCTCCGGCAAATAAGTATTCTAGGTATTCATAGAGAAGGGAAAAGGTGAATTGCTTTTTTTCTTTTTTTAAATAAGGCTACCCCTCTCATCAAGGGATTGCATTATAGTTCAAATGGCCGGAAGTTTTTGAGTAACGGCGACGTTTTATCGTTCGATTTTTACGGCCACTCTTTCTCTCGACATATTATTATTCCACCGATCTTGGGGAGAAGCTTCGCAGATGGTCCGTGACCGTTCCAAGCTTTTATCGGCGACAAATCGAACGACGGCCGAGGATGTAAAAAAACACGATATCCCGAGGGGACCCATATCCCGGCTGATTTGTCAATTCTTGTAATATCTTTTCATCGCGAATCAATGATCCAGTCGTTCACACTTATCCATATCGTAGAAGAACGTGGTCTGTTTTATCTCCTCCTCGTTCGAACTCGAATTAAATAGGAAATATTTTAAGAAAAGTTGACGATAAATTTATGAATTGTCACATTACATGATATCTGATTACCAAAGTATTTCACTTTCACAGTATAAAATTTCGAGAGAAACGATTATCCGCTCTCAAAAAAATTCTCAATCCGCGTCATTCTTTCCTTCATCGGTCAACACGTCAAGAATCGATCGAGTTCGCTTCGCGATCGTATAAACTCGAAGCATCGCGGAAAAAGTCGCGTAAATTCGAGCAGATAACCCCCTCTGTCATTATCTTCGACCGCGTTTACGAACAAATGCGAAGTCTCCTCGTCTCAGTTTCTCAACTCTTCCATACCTTCTTCACCCTTCCTGACAACCTTCTCCATCCAACCACCTTGGAACAAGTATAATGAACGAGACGTAGCGGGTGTGGAGAGGGAGATTTCGTATACGAGGCTGAGAGATCGATACTCGTGGCTTCCTGCGAGAAACACGGGGGTGGGAAAAGCTTCTGGAAATGTGGAAACGCGTATAAAGGCTGACCCTGCTTCCTTATTCCTTCTTATTTATTTATTCATTTACTTTTTCTTAATTTCTCATCGTCAGATTTAGGGGATGATTGCAAAATTATTCGAGGATAATATCGAAATTATGATTTTTTTATCGGATCAATTTTAATCTAAGACTGATGTTTCGTTATTCCCAAGTTATCCTGTTCTCAATTTTGCAAATTACCCATTATGTTATGTTTCCCCGAAAGTACTTCTTCAAGTAGTACTTTACTTGTTTAATTTAAAGAAAAAACAAACTCTGTCTAAAACAGAATTTCTAACATGGAGATCCTCTGCTTTGCAAATTGGGCTTGTGATCGATAAAGAGTATAATGGGGTTAATAAAAAGAAAGGGCAATTGTGTACGATGCTCGTGGATGAAGAATTGATATATTGAAATTTGCTCGAGTGTTCCTTCGTATATACGTGAATACGTATAAAGAGAAAAAAAAAGAAAAGAAAAAAGAGAGAGAGAGTAGGAATCTGGGTTAGGTGGACTCGAAGAGTTTCAGCATATGCGGCGGAAGAAAGAAGTTGCAAGAGAACTCGGGACTATGGTCGAAGTACAATCGTTGGTGGATTCTGTTCGCGAGTTTTACATTTTCAGCTCCGAATCGAGATCAAATTGGGCCGCTTAGGGGTGGATAAGTCACGATCCTCGGCCTTTCAATGCAAAAATTCAAGGCGAAATAATTGGATAGAAATTCACGAAGAGTCCCGTCTTTCGGGATCGAATTTGTTACAAATATCACGTAAAAAAGAAAAAAAACGTTCTGGATATCATCGATTCGTTGTAAAACATTAAAAATCAGACGTTGGGGACAGGGATCACCAATGGAAGAGAACTACTCGAACAACTTTGGAAAAATTTCCAATTTTTTTGCTGATAAAATTTCTCTCCTCGTATGTCGGCTAACCACGAACAATTTTCAACGAGCGAGAAAAAAGAAAATCCGAAAATCACGTAGCGGATACGGAGCGGACAAAGAGCGGGCAAGGAAAATTCGCGAGGACGCGTGCAAACGGTGTCAAGTTGGCGGGTGAACATCGAAAATACTCGCGACAAGTGGCACTTGCCGCTCGAAAGGGACAAAGCGGGTTCTAGGCGCGAGGACAGTTCCCAGAGAGAGGTGGAAAGCGCGCTTCGAAAGGCCGGGATGATGATTCAACCAACAGAAACAGGACCAGCCGGCTGGCTGCGTGGGCGGAGCGAGGGAGAGAGGGTCGATATGAATAACAGATCGTCTCGAGACGTCGACCTGAGAGATTAACAAAGAGATCCGACGATAGGGAGCACCTATTATTCGAGGATCGGCGGAGGAACGAAGAGCACAATCGCGGGTACAGGTTCATTGATCGGATTTTCTTTCTTTCTTTTTTTTTTTTTTCCTCGAGGAAATCGGATCGAAGAAGTTCGAGGAGAAATTTCATCTCCCCTCCCCTCCCCCCATCATTTTTACATCGTCCGATTGATCGATGGATCGACGCATCGAGATTCCATGGAACGAGATTATTATTGCGTCCGATTTTTCGAGGCTCGAATTCTGAAATAGAGTGAGATTGATTGGGTTACGCTAAATCTGGAAGATCCGGATTCAATGAATCCAATTACGAGGTGACACGCTTCTTGACGAGGCTGACGCTGCAGAAGAAGATCCTCCTCTTCCTTTACATCTCAAAGTTTAAGATGTATCCAATTTTATCAAACGAATATAATCCGTTCGAGTTGAACGTATATATATATCCTATTCATCTTGAATTCTTAATATCTTTATTCTTAACCCAGCCTTAATTAAAAACAAAAAAATCTCTTCATTCGTACATCTTAAAGATACACAAACTTTCTTAAATTATTACGATCGAATTGCACGCTCGTGCACGTTATTTCTCTCCACTAATTTCACACCGTCGATCAATCACACCCACGCCCGCGATAATAGAGAAGAATACGACGAAAAAAGAATCGATCGCATCGAGAGAAAGAAAGAGAGAGAGAAAGAGAAATATATGCGGGTGCGAAGATCGAAAGCACGGAAATGCATAAAAGAATGGTATCCTCGTCGATACGGCGGAACCTTGAGGAGAGCCAGCGACAGCGAAAATGTGAAGACGACGCGAAACGAAGCGAGAAAAGAGGGTTGGTGCGCGAACGAGGGAGGGAGGAACAGAGAGACGGATAGAGAAAGAGAGAGAGGGAGAGAGAGAGAGAGGAGAGGCGACGAGGGTGCGATGGAAACTGCGGGGCTGTGCGGGCGGAGCGAGGGGCGAGGGGAGGCGGTGGAGCGTCAGGGGCGGACGCGTGGGTGGTCCTGGGCCCCGGATGACTTAAAGAGAAGCTGCGACTAGCCCCTGGACCGATCGATATCTCTGCACCGACATTGCCACCGCGACGACACGTCGTGGAGCTTTTCCGTCTGGAATTCCTCTTACCGGGTATGGAACGATACGTACTACCGACATCCCCGTGGGAACACGAGGTATGATTCGTCCTAGCGATAGAGAACCTTTTATTTCGTTTTCCTTTCTCTCTCTCTCTCTCTTTATATATATATATGTTCCCTCTCTTCTTCCTTGGTGTATGCGTCCGGAGATTAAGTTCGAGCCAACAAAGAATTCCTTGTACTCGGGATATTAAGTCGACCGCTTCTTTTTTTTTTGAATTTTTTCTTTTTTCTTTCTTTCTTGTTTCTTCTTATTCTTCTTTTTTTTTTTTCTTCTTTCAGAGTCTGGGAAGAGTAAGGGAACGCGTAAGAGAAATTTTGTGAATTTTTCACGCCCATCGTGGGACGGTCTAATGGAGACTGTGGGAGTATATCGTGAGCAGCATCGATCCGTGGGGAGAGAGAGGGAAGGGTTGAATTTTTTAAAGTGCAAGGTCTGCATGTTTTTTCTCTCTGTTTAATTATGACTGATATTTTAGGAGTTTGGCTTCTTCCCTCCCCTCCCTTCTTTTTTTCATAGAGGAATTTACGCGGCGTAATTTTTACGCGAAAAAATATCCAATTACTAGAAAATATATCCAAATATATCTAAATATCTTTTTATTTACTAATTTTTTCAATTGAAAATTTCATTATCGAAAAAGAAAGATTGAAAATCACGTGTCAAATTTTGGGAATCAAAATTTATACATAGCGAAGAAAGAAAATTATTCCTGAAAAGATCCGAATATTATTCGACCCTTTTAATCCAAGAATGCGTAGAAACTCTCATAAAATTGTGAAAGATGGCTCGAGTTTTGCCGAAACTCGCCGCCGACAAATTTCTCTCGCAGCACGAGACAGCGGGGGAGGAATTTCCAAGTCGCCTCGAAGCGAAAAGTAGCGGTCAGAGGGCTGGGGGAACTTTTTCGCAGACATTTCAGCCGAGTTCATCGCTGCTATAACTCAGCGATGGTGCATCGAGGAAGTTACGTTAGCCTGGGTGAAGGCGAACTAAAGTTAAACTGGCGCGAATAGCAAGCAACTCTTCGCGCGCCTTGTTTTCCTTGCTCGATTAGGGAGATGCGTTTCGCTTTGCCTTTCCCCAATTTTCTCGATCGACCTCTATCATTGTACGTTGTCCTCATCTTGTTAACAACTTCGAATATATCCCTCATTATTGAAGATAATAATAATTTGGAAAATAGATTCGGATAAAAATGAAGCGATTCTTTTTTTATTATTATTTTGGAGAATTATCACGAATAAAATTGAATTACGTAAGTAAAATTATTACTATTATGCAAATCAATGTACGTAACGTATGATACGCGTGAGCAAGGAAAAAGAAATTAATAATCGTCGATAAAAACTATCTGATTGACTTTTTTTTTATTATTATTAACACTACAGATGAAGAAAAATTATCGTATCCTCGCACTCGATGATGTCGGCACAGTCCAACAAGTTTTAATAAAAAGTCTCTGATAGAGAGCATATAAAATGTTACAGGAACGTTCGTTTATGATCAATAAACGGCTTGCGGGGATTTACCATTTTTCCCTGGCGCCACCTAAATCGCGCGGAGAGCAACTGCAATCCAGGATATATTTAAAGAGCAACTATTCATTTCCTCGTTTTGTTTAGAACGTTTCTCGAAATTTTCTAATCGAAATCGAAAAAGAAGTTCAAGTACGAATAAGATCAAGTAGGATTGGAATATATTTTCGGGGTTGAAAATGTCGGGAGTACTTTCCGGAGTACTTTTTGCGATTACTCGATAATAACTTTCACCGTTTCATTCTCAATGCGTATTCTCCACTTACGAATAATACGCTTGCAAATTCGCCAGAATTTTATTTTGAAATCTCATATATCGAGAAAAAACGAATTCATCATGATCGATATAAAAATTTCCATTTAAAATTTCCGAGAAAGAATTGAAACAAACAAATTATTATCGATCGAATTGTTGATCGAAAAAAACGAAAAAATCAACCCTGCTTAATCAAACTTTCTACGTTCAAAATTCCTAGAGGGGGGAAAAATTGGGAATACAAACGATATCCACGCCGACGTTGCATAAAAATGGGGATATCGACCGGCTGGGTCGGAAAGATCGAATATCGGGCCCTGATTAATCCCTCACGATTTGAATATTGCTCGCGAATCAGGTTCGATTACCGAGGCTTCCACCGATAAAACACGATTAATTCTATTTCACACAAGTGACGCACGTGCAAAGTAATTAAAATTAATTAATCGACGCAATTGAAAGAACGATAAGGTCAGGTGGAAAGCGCTGTCTGCGCTTGTAATCGCGATCATCGATGAGTGGAAAATACGAAAGTTATCGCTAAACGATATTGCGTTATGGGGGGAGGGGGAATAACCTTTTTAAATAATTCCTTTGTGCAACGAGTTACGAGTGGGACGTAAATGGTTAGAATTATTGTTGGAGGAGAACGGTACGGTGTGTTTAATCGTTGCTTTAATTATCGCGAATAAACGGCCGCGATAATCCTCGTGTTTAATTACCGAACGTTAAGCATTTTGTTGTCTCTAATTTGTATCGATCAACATCTCTTTTTCGATTTTCAATCAATCAGAAAAGAAATATACGAAACACGATCGTATATGTATAATCTATGCTATACTTTACTTATTGAGAAACAACGATACGTAGAACGCCATATTTCATTCGTAATTTTGTTCTCAATCTATTTATATCGTATTGAATCGCGTTTTAAAACGTTTCAAGACCGTTTTTTATTCGAGAGAGGCTCCCAAATAAAACTTCTCTCCTCTTGCTCTCGTTACTTCTCGCTTTGTTTCGAAAAAAAAGAGAGGAAAGAAATTTATAGAGGTGACATTTTCTATTTTCGTCGATGATTTTTAAAAAGTTATATAAAACCTTTCCCCTCTCGACAAATCATCGCTCGAATTCTGCTCGAAGAAAAATTATTTTTTACCCAACTGTTATCGCGCAACAAGCATTCGTATTACTTTTCCCGCTCTTCCTCTTCCTCTTTCAAATTTTTCACCACAGATACACAAGATCCATTACTCCACTCCCCTCTCCAATACACAATACATCCTTCCACCATTACGTTATTCCCATCTCGAATATCACCACCTCCGCATCATTACTCTCTTCGCTCGAAATAATCCCTACCCCTTAAAGTTACCCGCCGCTTGTCCTCCTTTGTTCCCTCCCCTCCCCCTCCTTGATTTTCTCCCCCTCTGATTCACGGCCAATTTTCTCGATTTCGCAGATGGCCAGAGCAACCGCGGATCTAAAAACGAACGTGTCGGTCTATTCGAAACGTGAATCATCGGATGACGAACGGTGTTATATATAATGAGCGGGGCGGGGCGAGGCTGAAAACCTCGCGTTCTCGAAATTCCCGGCGGACGGCGCGAGCTCGTTAACGAGCCACTCGTGGAAATATTTCATCGACACGCGCGCGATCCGCGAAAAATCCGCGCGAAAATCCCCCCAACCCCTTCTCTTCTCGATTGGGGAGAAACGCAACAAGAGGAGGGGGCGTCCGTCTCTATCTAATTTCACGTGAAATTATTATAAAAAGATCTTTTTGCGAGGTTAATTAATCCAGTTTCAAAGATTAAGAACGATTATAGATATTCTGCATCAGATAATGGACAATGTCGTCTTTCGTTCTTTGTTGTCGAATTTTTCAAATTTGAAAACTTGTTTTGGGAAAATAAATCAGCGAATAAATGCATGATTTTTCGGGAGAATTGGTCACCTTGTATCGACGATAAAACGTGTAATTGATTATCGTTTCGTTGATAGAAACGAGATATATATATATATCGGACCCAAAATATCAAAGAATAATATTATTCATCATTTCGAGTTGCGCGATAAACCGTAATCAAAATTTTCGATCAATGCAAAGTTTGCACCAAAAACGATACGGTTACTTTCGCAATGGACAATATAAAACACGCGGTTTATTCATCTAATATCCTCCATTCACATCGAAACGAAACAATAACGGAGTTTTGGTCCAAGATTTTCGATAAATCAGTTCATTATTGATCTGACGCCGAAAAACCGAACGGTACAACATTTTTTTTCCGCGCGTGATAATTCAAAATCCTGCCTTCTTTTTGCATCTCCTCCGATTCGTAAAGAGATGCGCGAGTTTTCGTCGAAGGAATATTTCGAGGCGGTTCGCAAAAAAAAAAAAAAAAAAATAAATAAATTTTCTTGCGCGTAGACTTTTGTGCTTCTGGTCGACGCGAAATTTCGTTGGAACGCGGCCAAACGGAAAGCGCGACCACGTTTTAAGTATCGTCGGGGATTTCCCGATGCCTGTAAAACTCGAGGCGTGTGTTTCGCGCGTTTTTTTTTTCACAACGATTCCAAAGAGAGAATTCGCGAGGAAGAGAGAGAGATTCGTCGTTCGTGTATTTGAGAGAACGATTAAAAGATTTTTTTTAATAAATATCGTATCGTTGGAATTTTTAAATTATTTACCAACATTCGAATTTAAGAAAATATTTTATCTCATATTTTAATTTCTCTATCGAAAGGAATGAAAATGAAAATATTTACGTCGAATTTTCAATTTTTCAAAAATGATTGTAAAATTTTCAAAATCAGCGGGAACTGAGGAGTCTCAAAAGAGGAATCCATCGATTGAGAAACGAGGAAAGAAAAAAGAAAAGAAAGAAAGAAAGAAAAATGAACCGATTGCAGAGCCAAAATATCACAAGATTTTAATTGTGCCATAGTTCAACCCGGGAATATTACAAAGGAAGCGAAAAAGTAGGAAGCAGAGATTGAATCTACGTGTTCAAAAAAAGGAAAAAAAAAAAAAAGAAAAATTTCATAAAGCAGCAAAGAGGATAAAAAAGAGTTGGTTGATTCCACGGCTCGTCGGGCTTCCACTGTTCAAACTGAACCGCTAAAATCGCAGGATTCTTTTACCCGGCAAAACACGCGCCAACGAGGATAAAGGGACGTTCCACGATCCCATGACAATTTTCCAAGAATTTTCCCCATCAATTTTTCTATCACCGAATATTTCACTTTTTATCCACTTGTCGCATAAATCATTTCGAATATCGAACTCTCTGCACCCGATTGATAAAAAATTTCGTTATCCGTATTTATCGAACAATTTTTCGCGAATCGTCGGGAAAATTTAATTCCATTTTTTGTTTTCTTTCTTTCTTTCTTTTTTCTTTTCTTTTTTTTTTTTGCCTCTTTATTGTTTCGTCCAATGATACCGGTACCCGCATCGATATTTTCCAAAGTTATCGACCGTTCGTGGGATCAATTGCACCCGTATTTCTACGGTGTTCTGGCTATCTCGTTGGATAAGTCAATGCTTTGGAGGGAGAAAGATTAAGGATCCTGAGGTCTGGAAGGGTTTGGCGACGCTCTTAGAAAGACGTTTATCATCCCTTGAATTAATTTATTAACTCGAGAATTAAGGGGGGATGGGGGGAGGGTGAATAAAGATGAGGCGTAGGATATAACTTGAGAGTTGAACAGAGATGAAACATAATAGGTGGAATGATAAAGTTTTCATTAGTTTTAGACCTCGTTCTTTTGTAATTTTTATACGATAAAACTCGCTTCTATTCTCATTTCATTATTCATTTTTATCGAGAAATAAAACGAGCGTTAATAAAAGTTATTCCGTTCGTTTCTTTCTTTCTTTCTTTCTTTCCTTTTTTTTTTTTTTTCATAATTATTTATGCGATGAAAATTGAACGTATTTCCATTCGTTTTCACGAGGAGGAAAAATACCGTGGATTGATTTAATTTTTCTCGGTTACAGATCCGCTCTGCTTGTTTTAATAATTTTTCACGCGAGAATCAAATCTATCTCCATCTATTTTAGCAGAGCTTAATAATCGCGAGAAATTATAATACGAAGATTGAAATTAGATCGATATAAATTATCATTTGTCTTCTTCTTAATTGTATCCCCTATTTATATAATAAATTTTTAATCAATTTTCATTCGCTTCGAACGGAAAATACCTAATTAAAATTTCCCTTTTTTTTCACAACATTACGTCATTTTTCCAAAGGCAAAATTTTCCATTTTTCATTCAAAAATCAAACGTACCATCGCCCATTACGTATCATCCAATTGGCCTGTTCTATTATTTTTAGCACAGCTTATTTATATCCTTATCTATTATTACAATCCTCGCTTCAAACGTTACTTCGCATAAGCGAAGCCGGGTAAATACACGGCACGCTCGATATACGTTTCCAATTTCCCTACAAACGGAATACGCACTTTACGTCAAATAGGCCAAGAGCAAACTAACTCAACCAAACAGACCCTCTTCAATATTTCGTATACTAAGAATTTTCTCGATCGCTGGCAAGTGATCCTCTCTCGAAACAAGTTGGATGACTTGCTTGTTCATCTATCGCCACGTGCAATAATAACGCTCGCCCCTCGCCTCGATAAATTAACACTGCCCGCGCAATCTCGCGTCCCTCGCATTTTCCACGTGATTTCATTTATCGAGAACCGTTCGTCGATCGAAGTTCACCGACTCGAAGTTCGTGGATAACAAGTGCTTGCAAAGATAGAAACGCATAACAATTATATATAGCCTTAGTTCTTTCAGGAATCAGGTTTAAAAAAAGTACATTTTTAAAATCGTTACGATTTTTATCACTGATAAAAGACACAGAGAAGAACACACGGACACCTAATTTTCACGGCTAGTGTAATTCCAAAATAAATTTTAGAATTAATGCAATTTTCCTCCCAGTAAGGGCACCACGTTCAGAAGATAATTTTCCACTCGTTCTCATACCACTGTCAAAAAAATATATCCTATTATCTCTGCTGATCGAGGAGGAGAAGAAAGCAAGAAGAAAGAAAAGGAAAAAGTTCCTCTCGACGAGAACAAGCTAACATTTGAAATTGTCGCGCGAATACGTGATAAATGGTGGAAGAAAGAACGGTGGCAAAGGAGGAGGGGGAAGGGAAACAGGAACGATCGATTCTCCGGTGCTCTGACCGACGATAATCCACGGGTGAATATTATTAACCGCAACGAATGCAACCGGGCAGGCCAGCAACCTTCTCGGGGGCAGCCTCGACCCTGCCACGAAACCGCGACGACTAACGGCCACGACGACACACAGACGCCGCCTTTTCGAATGTGAATTACGGATCGCGACGAATGCCAACTTCAAACACCCAGACGTTCCAACCTTCTCATCGACGCGTTCATCGCTATTAACGTCTCGTTTACGGGCCTTTGTCCACGAGTCAAAGGCTTTTGAACCTTCGCTTTCGGGAAACTACTATTCGTTTAGCGTTACAGCATGTAAGTTTGGATAAGTGAATAGAGAGAGAGAGATATTCTTTGATTCGGTGAATAAGAGGTAATAAGGGTTTTGGAAAGAAGTTTGTAAGAATGAAGAGAAAATTAATTTGCATGGATTGATATTAAGCATGGTTTACATTATATATGAATACGTAGTTTTTAACAATGTTGCTTATGCATTAATTTCGAGTTAACAGTACTGGTCATTAGGAAATGCTCTCAAGACTTCGTTTACGTATGACGAAAACGGTCAGGAGTTGAGATGGAGGAATAGCGGAATAGAAAACGGGATTTTTTTATCAATTAATTTACATCTCTTTGATAAAATAGTACGGAATATATAAATGTTTCTTATATTACGTTATCTTACGATGTATGAATATTTAAAAAGCTTCTTTTTTGAAAGGTATATAATATTATTATTTTAATTCTTTTTACGAGCCTTCCAAGTTGTCAAATGGAGAAAAATATCGACTACGAATGAATGAAAACGCGAAATAATCAATTTGTTTTTGCATCAACGATATTATTGATCGGATTTTCACATTTGAGTAAATCCTTTTCACGAAAAATATATCTTCGAGTTGTAAAATTTTATTCCAAAAATTCCGTCTTTTTTGCGAATCAACGTAGATACGAACGAACGATTGATAAATTATGCTCGGAATTTATTCAATTCTCCCCTTTTACTTGCTACACCACGATAGAGTAACGTAATTGCTAATGTAACGATAATGTTCTTCAATTCTACCAAACTTGCCGCTAACTAGATTAGAAAGTTCCCAGTGTTTCGAATGCCTTAACCTTCCGCAAACTGGATTGTTGATGATCCAAGCGAAAAGTTTCTTACGAAAAAGGAAAAAAAAATTTAATCGAAAGATCACCCGATGTTTCCAAATATTTTTTCCCGAATATTCCGAATATTTTAAAGTTTCAAAATTTTTCTCTTCGGGTTTTTTTTTTTTAGGAAGGCATATAATACCCGATAGAAAAATTGATGTGGACGACTAAATTTTTCCATCGGGCGTGGAAAAAAATACTGTTATGTTTATCCACGATGATTTATATCGGAATGGCGCCCGAGAAGAAAGTAAGAAAGTATGTTTAACCCTTTAACGGTCACGTTCATGACATATATATGGGCACGACGAAACGTTCAATTTCACAGCCAATACACTCGTTAGATATATACCCATTGACATTTATGGATTGAAGCTATGATATGTTATACTAAAGCATACATGTTTAATATATTACCCTCTCTCTCTCTCTCTCTCTCTTTTATTAGTCGAAACAGAGTAATTCGCGTCATATTTTCATCTGTTCTTCGGCCTTATCTCCTACAAAAGCACAGAGAAATGTGTCTGAAAGAAGAGCGAAAGAAACATGGGCCACTAATTGGAATTTGAATTTGGCTACTGAACAAAAAAGAACAGAATGTATACCAAGAATTCCGTCTCGACGTGGAATGGGTAATAGAGAGATAAAACGAACGTTGACGTTGCAATTTTTTGTTATGCATATGAACGCTGAAACTTCATTCCCTCAAACGATAATGTAGATTACAACAAGATGGAGAAACGAAGAGATACACTATATCGATCCCCCAAGTTATACATCGAATTTTCGAATACAAAAAAAAAGAAAAAAACCATACAACATCACAAATCTTCGAGCTTTCCCTTCGAATCGAATTTCAATAATTCCAGAATAAAAAAAAAACCCACTCCATTACTCCAATTTGAGCACAATTGAAATTAAGAATTAAAATTAATTCAACAATCGAACGATTCACGAACGACTTACTTTAATAAGAAGAGAAAAATCCGATCTTTCCAGAATTTTACACGAGTTACGTTCAAAATACCCAGGAAAATTTGCAGGAAGACACATCTCCACGAATAATGAAAAATCGCATCTAGCATCTGGTATCAAAGAGTGCACGCATGGGGAAGAGAAAGTCTATGAAACTCGTTTTTCACGAAGAGATCGAAGGTGAAACATCCGGTTAACGAAGAGTCAACGACGATTGCAAATGGATCGTGGTGTGCACTCGAGTTTGTTAACTCGATTATCCTGTGGCCGAAAGTGGATTAAAGCCGTTAAAATTGGCGAGTTTGAATCGTGACTCTTTTATTTATTTATTTACTTTTTTTTTTTTTGGATTGAAGATTGGGAAGGGAATGTAAAGAGATTCAATGTGCCGAGGAAATGACGCCATTCGACGGTTTTGCTTATTTCAATATGCGCAAGTAAGTATACAGGGGAGGATTAATATGCATTGCGCGTGACGGTGGAAGAGCACGTAGTGTAGAGATGGTTGGGAGGAAGGTTTGAATTGAAACGTTCGGTTAATTAAACTCTTGCGGTTTACAGAGTACTTGACGTTTCGTCCAAATTGAGTCCTGGTTAACAATGTTTACGGTGAAGGATACCTTTGTTATTAAATTGATCAAATTTTTATTTTTTCTTTTTTTTTTTTTTTTTGCGTTGCGAATGACAGAATTTTGACTGGAATTTTGCAACGAGGCGTAACGTGTAACGTTTCGACGCGCGCATCCTCGTGTGCATTAGTAACGAAGTTAATTGAGATGCGTGTGTGCGTAAAAAAAAGAGAAAAAAGGGAGAGGAGATAGAAAAAAAATCCTTTGAGCCGAAGCATAACAAAAGAGAGAATAAAAATCGTAATGGATTAAGGAGAAAATTCTACTTTTGCAACGGTCAAAGGGAAGATTCAATATTTCGATTTTTATTTTTGTACCACGCTGGTGTACGTAGAGCGTGATCTCTGTACACGTTATCGAGGATGTTTTTAATCTTCTTTATTAAACCGCTTGGAATAGCAGTGGCAATAAAAATGAGTTATACGTTCCTCATGTACCGAATGTATGCACGTTCAGTGAAAAATCTATGATATTAATTATTTATGATTTAAAGTGCATTTGCTATATGAATTTCGTTCTACTTGGATCTGTGTATTATGTTTATCTATCTCTGAAAGTTAATATTTTGTATTTACAAGAAGACATACACTATTTTATTATCGAATTCAAAGATTCGTATACTTTATATAGTTGAAACAGATAAACTATACATCCTCGAATAATTCTCACTAATAAATTATTGTCTCTCTATAACCTATCTAACCAATTCTATCAATTTCAATTATCGTTTCGATTAGATACAACTCTTTTCCAAGGGACGAGAACCTTTAATAAAATGTACTAAAAAAAAAGTTAATACAACTTTTTCCATTTTCTTCAAACACCAACTGCATCGAACAAACATCCCCTTCCGCTCCATCTTCATCTATCGTCTAAAATGGACAAGATTAAAAGAGGAAAAGAATCAAAGAAAAAATAACTAAACGCACGAGAAGATCGAAATAAATCAGCGATCACGATTATGTTGTATGACGGACAAAGATAGGTCGTTAATAAAACCCCGACAACCGTCCCAATTCGACGGTTCTAAATAAAGTGAGCCGAATCGATCGAACCGATCCTCCTTCCGTCCATTTCCTCCCCGAATAACCACGCATTGACCCGTCCAAAATTAACCGGCCGGTCACATGTCAAATGTCGGCAAGTATGACGCGGAACGCGACGGGATGATGCGCGCACACACACACACACACTGTGTGGATAGAGCGCAAAAGCACGACTCGTCTTCGAAGTAACCGTTGATCGTGAATAATGGGGAACCGTGTCGCATCTACTTCGCAAGGCGTAACAATGGCCGACGCAGCGCTATTTAATCATCAATCTTAATCCGGATGGCCGCGTGCAAGCGTTAGAAGTTAATTCCCGTATCAGCATGCGGACACGAGGCACCGGACGAGCCTCCTCCCCCGCCTCTCCTGTGCCAAGCGATTTCGCGACATCGGATCTCTCGAGAAATGGAACAGCGGGAATTATTAAGGCCTCGGTTCAGATTCAACCGATGAACTATTGCGATCTCAGGTGGTGAGGGTTTTCGACCGTCGTGATGATTTGAATCAGGATTGGGAAGAGGGAAGAGCGATGGAAAATTCGAATGAGTGTGAAATATGCAGCATAATTTGTCTGCAAGAGAGGAGAGAAACTTCCTCGTTCGAACGACAAAGCGTTATCCTAACCTCGAGTCGTTCAAACATTTGCGCAGTTTGGTATCCATCGATTTCAAGGAAAATTGCACCTCTAAAATTCTCTAATCTTAATTCAATAACTCTTTCGACATCCTCCTCTCGTTCCCACATTGTTTCCATCGCAAAAGAAGTCACAACTTCTTCCCTATTAGCTCCCTTCGAGGTCAGATTTATAAAGGAACAAGAATTCCTTTGAGAAAGAAATATTTTCAAACGACGATTCTATCATGTGTATTGTTCATAAGTGATAATTTGACAAATGCGAGGAAAAAGATGAACAGAAAACAACGAACGAACAGAGAGAAAAAAAAAAGCCTTGACACGTATTTCACGACGTGAATTAACCACGTTCACGTGAAGGTTCGAGCTTAAAGCGATACTTCCTTCTTTTGTACGAGCCCGAATTGCGCGCGACACGTGAAATATTTCTTAATACATCGGAACACGGCCGTCTAATTAATTCACGGAGCTGCATCCACCCTCCCTCCACCACGAAATACCCGAAATATTTCTTTCTCCAGGTATACGAAAGTGGATGCAATTTGTACGCCGCTTTACAGAATTTTACTCTTTGGCGCGACACTCGTACCCCGGACTTAAATCGGCTGTGTTTAATTTTTAGAATCACGAGTATCCACATTTTTATCTTTTTTATTTTCACTTCTGCTTTTCCACTCTGCTACGTAGTGGAAAATTCTGGATTTAATCCGAGAAGAATCTTGTCGCGCCACTCTCGGCGCAAAAGGACGTACAATTTTCTTATTCCTCGAATAATTGAATAACTCTGTTGATGATAAGTTGAAATATTTGTTGGTTTCGTATATAAATAAAATAACCGAGTTCAGGAAAACGATCGAAGCAATAAAGAAAGAGACTCGTAGAAGACTTTCGTCAGAGTTACACTAAATATCGATTCTTGCGATTCCCTTAAAATATGGGGCTTTATAAAAATCTGTATAAATATTTTCGAGTTCGACGAAGAACTGAAACTTTGAATAAAACTATTTCGTTTCATTTTTGCATAAAAATTTATATTTATATGTTTATATTTACCAAGCGTCACGCGTAAACGTACACTCAATTTCACTTTTGACTAATTTTCCTCACTTTCTCTCCGTTTCTAACAACCCAATCCCAGAAACTCGATCAAATTGCATTCCAAAATTCTCGAGCAACGTATGTAAAAATCGCGCAAATGGAGGGAGCTTTTCTTTCGAAAGGTGGAAGCTGGCGGTATCCTCGAGAAATTTCCATATTAATCCCCTAAAGTCGATAAAATCGAGTTCGAGGAAACGAAGAATCCGCCTTTACTTACGATCGAATTGCACGTGCAAGGAAACGGCATGAAACCAAGAGCTTGCTCAAAGCGTGTGATCTTTAAAGCTCGTGTTAACACGCGATCGTGCATGGCCTATTTCGCGTGCTTCCGCGGGGCATGACCCCTGCCCCTGTGTTTGAATCGAGAGCAGAAATAGCCAATGTTCGAGCGAAATGGACAGAGCAACGCCAATTCCTGAATCATTCAGAAATTAATTCGAATTTTGCCGGTGGAACGTGGAAAAGTCTCGTATCTGTTTATCGAATAATCCGGTTCTCCAAAATAATTCTTTCGATCGAATAAATTATAGGATGATAATATCGTATTCTGTCTGCTTCTTAGTTTGAGCCGTTTTTTTGTAATCAGAAAAGATCTTTTACGCTAACACGTGTGACACGAATTGCGAAGAACAAACAAGATACGATTCGTTTCGAAATTGTTAGTTTAAATGATGGATTATAAGTCATCATTTATCCCTTAATGCATTTTATCATCGAATACAAATTGTGAGACTTAATTGCAAACGGGTTCCACGCAATTAGACTCGAAATATATAAAATATATGAAATAAAAAAACGATAATAAAAAGTGAAATAATAAATTGCACTTTCCAGAATTTGAATCAAGTTAAGATATATTTCTTGGATCGTGTTCCATCAGAAATAAATAAATACACACACAAAGAGGGGAACGTTAAAAGAAGAACGTCACGATTTTCCATTGCGATTTTCTACGATGAAATTCAAGATTACAAAAGTAAACGCAAGGGGGATCGGAAAATAGAGGAAGGGATCCAGCCGGCAACAACAAGAACGATTCGAAGATGCGGTTAGCCATAGAAAAATGCACCGATTAATCGAACACGCGACGAGAATATCGATGTCAAGGTGACACGTTACCAAGGGTACTGAGACTTGTCAGACGAACAGATTAATCCAAAGAAATTAATCCGTAGTGAAACTTGCACTCTCGAGATAACGAGTAATTTCTCGAAATGGAGGTTTCAGGACTTGAGAAACAATTATCAGATGGGATAAGACAAAGAATAATGACGTTGTTTGGACCAAGAGGCGTAAATTCCACGAATTCGAAGGGAACGTTTCATTTTTCCTCCCCTCGGCAGCGCCAATTTATATTACGCCGCTTTTCTTGCGTTCCAATTTTTTTGCCCGCCGCTTTTCCCTCCCTTTCCCCCCCTTATTTTCTCTGCCAAGATGCTGGCTGGCCCTCGGACAGAAGGTAAATTATGCGCAAATTAAGGCAAGAATTTATGCAACTGCTTAATGAATTACCATCCTACCAGGGACGACTGAATATAACTGAATACATAAAATGGATTGATATTCAGAGCGTTCTTTCCAAGAAAAAAAGAAGCATTAAGATGTAAATTTCGAGTATTTCGTAATTTCGAAAAGCGATATAAGAAAATGCTCGAAGATTTTCACTCGATAAGCAAAACTAATTTACGAAACTTATTCGAGGAATAATCGAATAAGTTCATGTTACAGAATTAATTATATATCTTTCTTATTGACTAATTTCTATCGGTTCAAATACTTCTGACAAACATTTTATGATTCGTATACAATCAGATTTCTTTCAAACTTTATAGTCTTTTAACAACTTTTCTTTACAACAGACATGTTCATAAAAATTTTCTACGACAATAAACCCTTTCATAAGTCGCAACAAATCTCTAATTTTACGAGCCGAGCACCGAAATATAAACATAACGTATTTACTCCAAAATAATGAGTTTTAATACGTGTATCTAAACGAGTTTCTTTCGAAAATCCGTGGCGCGAAAATGATCGTGCATGAAATTCCTCCACCTCGTCCCTTATCCCTCCGAAAAAAAAAAGAGGGTATTTATACAATAATCCAAACGAGAGAGAAAAGAAATTAGCATCGGGGACAGAGATAGTTGGGCCGCGCGTAGCTTAAGGGCCAACCGATGGGAATAACGATCGATCTACTCGCCTCGAAATAAAGTATCGATACACAGGGGGCTGGAAATAGCCCACCCTGCCCTATATTTCAAAATACATTTTATGATGGAGTGAAAAAAAAAACCGAGGGGTCGTCGGAAGCGAGAGGAACATATGGCCGAGAGACGGAAAAAGAAAGTGACAAAAAAGAAGAAGAAGGGGAGGGGAAAGAGGGAAAATTAGCAGAATCAACACGACTATCTCGAGAACGACGTTCACCCATCCACTTCGACCTATTCATGCTTCATTGGTCGCAGGCTTCCTCGGGAAATAATATTAAAACCGAAAAGGGGTGGCCCGATACGCGGGGGGTTGCTCGGACGCTTGACCCAAAAACCGACTCTTTTCCTAAAAAGCCGACGGAACGTGACCGTACCGACGTTTTTCCCCCACTAGTTTCCTCTCTTCCCTTCCATATTCCACCCCTATCCTTCTACCTCTCGCCTTCCTCCTCCTCCTTCTCCTCCCCTTTTATTTATTCCCACGGAATTGGCAGTGGTAATGCCAGCGGATTAATGTCGACGGATAATGCCGCGAGCTCGTGACGCTGTAATCTGCTTGGAAATTTTTCGTCCACCTCGCCGTGAACAAACCCCTTTTCTAACGAATACGTGTATATATAGACGGGGAATAAAAAGCTGGAACACGTCGGGAAAAATTCGCGCGCGGAAATTAACCGATTCTCCAATTCTTCGAAGGAATTTTCGTGAAAAACGAGAGTGTGATCACGGCGAAATCGATCGCGATTCTGGTCGATTGTTCCGAACAACAATACGATAAAAAAGAAATCGGCCTTTAATGTATAATTCGCGTTTTTTTCTTTTTCTTCCCCCTCCCCCTCCTTTTTTCTTTTTCATTTTCTAGCGCGTAAGCAGAAAATCGTGTAGTACTCTTTTTTCGCGAGGAGAACGAGGAAGTCGGAAGCAGATTATTTGTTAATGCATGTCATGTTTACGATGGCGGAGTTTACCGATGACGTTGCAATTCCTTCGAGTTCGTATACTCGGCTTTATATCGCCGGTGAATTGAGTTATTGCTCATGAATCTATGCGGTGAACTTTGAATTTGAATTGGAATACCGTTATATCATTTTTATGTTTACATTCCATTCGTTTTCTCATCGACATATGAGTGTGTGTGTGTATGTGTATCGATAGTCGCGTTTCTTTATTTTTGTACTGTTTAAATATATATAAGATCGAACTAGTTCGGTCTCCAGGAATTTTCCTTTCAAGGAAGAATTATAAATATGAACGTTTGCTAATAATAGTCGCGACATGAATTATATTATATTTAATACGAGTTTTAATTGTTTTTATTAATTTTTTTTTTTACTTGAATTTATATTAAAATAATCTTATGAATATCGGAAAATGATTTCTGAGATCTTTTTCTTCAACTACATAAGTTTGATTATATAATAATTTGCCAATTAGTAAAAATTTATCTATTTCATTACCAAAGATATATCGTTACGCAATAGAATTTATAATTATTACTAATTTGACTATTATTCACAATTAAAACTTAATTAATTTCTTTTATAATAACAGCTCAATTATATTAGAAGATCTTGATAATAATTTTGAAGTTTTCATCTCTTTATATATAAATTGTTCAATTAATAAAATATCATTATAAAATTTGCAGAATATTTAATTATCTTTAATTTAAATATTCTCCAAATCTTTGTAACTTTTTTGAAGAAATATAAATTTTTCTACGAGAATAAATTTCAATTATCAATGATTTTTACACAAGTTAAAAACCTCATCTTTTTATCATTTTTCCTCATTCATAATCATTATTTTTTTCTATTTTTCTTTCAATTTTTAAATTTAGAGATTTAAAATGGAAAAAATAGAATATTCTACACACACAAACATTTATGCTGATACAAGAAACGTATTGAAGATAATGTCATAATTTCGTTCATCAACGAAAGACAAAAATTGCAACGCAAATGGCAAGTAACGCGATACGCATATCAATATTAATTACGCGACGCATTCGCAACGAATCCGGTAGCAGCATGAATGCTTCAAACCCGCGCAAAAAATGGCACGTCCTCTTCACATTAGTCGTGTCGTGCCAGAAAAGACCAAGACGAGAACGTTTCGCGCCGCGACACACGTGCGTTGCCTATGAAACGCACACACGTCACATTTGAGTTCGTGTAATGTAATTCGATGTCTCGATCGAAACCTCGAATAGTTCTCTCGTTCGAATTGCACAGCTGATACTTATAACAATAAGGGATACTATATAAATTATGTGAAAGCAGCCTCGACTTTGATTCGTTGTGTAAAAGCGAACGTTGTGATCCAAAGTATATAAGGAAATGAAAAAAACAGGTCAGATATATTGTATGCGAAATTCAATCCACCAGTGTCTACCTGAGAAGAAAGGAACTTTGGGATACGATTCGATTCGAGAAAGCCCTATCTCTGCATTTTATAGTCTACCTGGCTAAGTAAATAAGAAAAAAAACTTGAAATTCGATTTTCGAATATGTAACCGAAAAAAACTTTTTTTTCTTTACTTATTATTGTTACATATAATATTATGTAGTAATGTAACATTTATTACTACATAATATCGGTGAGAAAATAAAATTTTGGTTAATAATTATGTGTACATAATTATATTTGCTTAAAAAATAAAGATTTTATGTTTAGATTATAGCAGTACGTTAATCGGGATTATTTAAAATTGACTCATTATGGAGACCTTTGTAATATTTGAGAAACTAATGGCACATAGAGTGAAAATAGCTAACAGCAATATATTTACTTTCACTTCGGAGTGCCTTCTGTATCTTTCTCACCGAGTATTCTAACCTCTCTTTCGCAGAAGTCTATCGTAACGCAGTAAATAAGCAAATTCCTCGAAATACGATGTCCGCCGACGTCAAACACGACGGTCAAGGTAATTTTCTCTGCCAGAAATAATCAAAACAATCGTTTTATTCACTCTTTTCTCACTCCGAATTTCTGTCCTCGTTTTTAACCTTCTGGCGGAGACGACATAACCTCCAATCCGTATTGAACGAAATATTCGCGATGATGATACGACAATTTAAAATGATTTCATTCTATTTACAACGATATTATGACGAACGTATTTATACAACGTATTTATACGAACGAACAGAAATTGATTAGACTTATAGGGAAAAAAACAAAACAATACATTATGGAGTGTAACACTGTGCGCGTGTATTCTACTATTTTCCGTACGACAAGAATCAAATATGCATTTCTGATCGCGTCGTATATAATATCGAATGATTCGCAGAAGTCTAAAATAGAAACAAAGCACAATTCCACAACCTGATGCCTCATATCGAACCGACGCCTTCGAACATTTCCAGTAAAGAGAGGGTAGAGAGTGAGGGAGACAGAGAGACGCCTCCCTCTCTTTGATTAATCGTTCTAGCTTCCCGGTGAACGCACGATATTTATAAAAAATGAAATAATCACTTACGGGGTAGTACATCCCTTGCGGAGGAAGAAAAAACGCCCCAGAGCCCCACAGTTTGAGGCCGTTTTGCTCCACCGTTGTGCGAGAAAACAAATCCAACACTCCGTACCTCCTCCCCCTCCTCACCCGCCTCTCCTCCTCCTCGGCTCCGGTTGTCCCTTCCCACTCTATCTCTTTCTCTCTTACTTTCGTGCACACTGTATGCGACCCGGCGCTACTCTCTTTCCGACGCACGTATATTTGTATATATATATACTACCGATGTAACACACAAACGCGTAACGAAAGACGGTGCGGTGTTTTTCACGCACACACGGACACAGGCGCGCGCGCGCCGACCCACACGCACCAGAGCGAACCGAGACGACGCACGATAATCGAACGACGGAGGTTAAAACTCTTTCACGCGCACACGATCGAGCGGGACCCGCGAATTAGGCGACTACGAACGTACGCGACGCTACGTTTGACTTTTTTGTTTCTTCTCTTACTTCTTTTTTCTCTAAACTTCTCTATCTTTCTGTCTTTCTTTAGCTCCTTTCGTCCTATTGCACGTTCTCTTTCTATTACGACAACTCACGACCGCCACCGTGCGTGGTCCCTCTGCGACTGACGGTCCCGCTCCTAGCCGGCGCCATCGGCGCGCAGCGTCATTGCGCATCCAGCGCCGCGCATCGGCCATCTTTCGCACTACGCGATCAAACTCTATCGAGGCGCACAAAATGCCTTCGCTTTGATCGGGTAGCTCCCTACATCGAACGCGAAATTTATGGAAATATAAAACGTTTCATTTACCGCAAACGTTCGTTACATTTACTATCATGCTATGTTGCCATGGTTCTTACAATGCGACGTAAGATTTATGTCACCGATTTACTTTTTCCCCATTTTATTCCCGTACAATTACAGTGGTTCTGTAAAAGATGCGATCATTAAATGAAAATCAAGTCGAATTTATGTGTAATTATTTATAACTTTTTTCATTATCTTCTAGCTTTTCCTTCGTTATCTTGGTATCATTTTTATAACGCTTTTCATAACGCTCGGTATATCTTTGTACAATGATACAATATCCGCTAAGAATATTTTCCATTTTTATAACTTTTCGTGACTAATCCTTAGCATCGTTATTTCCATTTCGTCGCCTTTTCTATTGGTGCGAAATACCTAGAATCTTGCATTCAGACTGCAGATGTTGCCGCATACTTTTACACTAAAATAAATAAATCAATTATACCCGTCTCTTTAATTGGTCTGAGAACGCAAGCATCTCAGATACACTATTTCTCTTTGATAAATGACAAATCAACCTCAATTATGTAAAATAATGCCAATTGCTTTTTCTCTAAGGTGTACTTTGTCGAACAACTTCAATTAAAACGTACTCATACGATTTTCATTATTGGTTCTTTATACAATCGATTATCGTATCTTTCTTTACGTTCCCTATTTTAAATTCATCTTTCTTTCTTAATGGATAATGAAGTTTCAACAATTCTCTACGAAAATTGACCAAAGACCTATGAATCCAATGAGTCCTCGCCACTATACCAACACGTACATATAATATCGAAAGTTCGTTATTGCGCCCACGGCGCCCAGTTATTACGCATATATTAGTATGCAGCAGAGAGATACAAGGAAATGAAACCATTATCGAACAATAGAGAACGGATTCCGATCCCGAGGAAAGCTCGCGTTACACGGGTTGACCCTTTGCAAAAATATCTCGTCCACGAGACGAGCGTTATTATTTTCGAACATTCTTTTCTCCAGAAATTGATTGAAATTTTAAATAACATAATAAATAATTCCTATTTCCTTTTCGCAAACGAAAGATACCTTTTTGATCCCGCTTTACTCAAATACACCTAGTTCTAACGCCTTCTCTTGGCTTATACCAAATATTTTCACGATGCACACGCGTATGCCAGATGTTCGCGGAATCACAACCGCGTGAATCACAAATTCCTCCCACCTCTAACCTTTGATTATCGAGAAACGTTTCAAAACACGCAACCGTTGTTGCACCGAGACGAAACTTTCACATCTTCCATTACGCCTCTATGTATTCCTTTCCCTATCGTTGCGCAATATCCCGGCTGGAAGCAACACGAGGTATACGATCGAATATACGAAGCTTCGATCGAAGACGGATCGTTACGAAATCCCATTTCGTGTGGAGCTACCACCACCGTGAACAGGCTGATGGGGGCAGAAAAGTTCTGGAGCAAAGTATCGGAGACACGAGGAGATCCCGACAATTTATACCCCTGGAATTTTGCCAGGATCCGTCTGTCCGCCGCATCGGGTGCAACGAAAAATGTCAAACGAGAGACCGCGGGAGTCTACGCTGTCTGCGGAGATCGGAGGGTTGGATTGTTATCGCGATTTCGTTCCGTGCGATTGAGAGGAACGTTGATTCATTGCAGATCGGGAAATATTATTGTTATTGATCGTATTTTAAATGATATTTCATATTACGTTAATACGATTAATAAGAGAAATCGTTATTGTGCGATAATTATTGAAATTTAGCGCTTCGATAAATTCACCTTTCAAAGGTGATTTTAATAAAAACAAATGTATTCACTCGCGGCACAATGATGTCATAACCGTTTCAAACTTTCAAATAATTTTTAATATTACGTGATTAGCGCCAGTTAAAAGAGAATGTCGCAGACTACAAGGCGATAAGATTAAACCTTTGAAAAGAAACGTCTAAGATAGTCCGAGAAAGCTATAAAAATCGCTCCACAAATAGATTTATGACCAAACGAGGCGTGATTTTCCGTTTCTTTGATCGACACCGATATTTAACATAGTGGGTGTTCAAAGGACGGATGTGTTAAAAAATAGGGAGTAAAGAAACGCTATCATTTACTCGAAAATCGTTGTTCTTCTTTCAAGGATCCGAGGTTAAATCCCGTATAATCATCGTGGCTACGTTTCGAGGAAACGCGCGGGAAGATGTTAATGCGTAACTTTGTCCTGTGGGCGCGTAAAACACGTTCCAAAGCGATTAAATTCACATCACAGGGGAGAAAGAAAACGCGAAATTGCGAGTAGCTCCGAGAAACGTGCTCACTTCGCCGAAGTGAACGAGAAGGTGCAGCTGTATTTTCGGTACAGCGCGAATGTGATCTCACTAAACAAGTGGAGCGGACGTTTAGAAGCCGTGTAAATACACGTTGAGGAGGAAGTGACGAGTAGACGTAGGTAAACTTGAAGTCACTTGGCGTTAACCTTGCTTTCTTCGCGTGTATCAGAATAATCTTCTTCTTTGCGATATATAATAATGATAAAATCGTCGTTTCTATTAAAATTGTAGAACAGTCTTTTTTCATTGGTTATCGGTTAAAATTAGTCTTTTAGAAATCTATTGTAATGCGATTAAAGATGTTGAAACGTAATCTTTATTGAACACAATTAAAAAGAAGTTTAAATACTACATGTCCCGTAATAAATAGAAAGCATATTTGATTAAAAATATATATCTGTTGCTTTTCAAAAAAAAATTAATCAAAATCATATACAATCTTCAATATCCATCCATCATTAAAAAAGTAATTTATACACGAAGACGTCAACAATCTTACGTTACAAATTTTTAAATTTCCCTATTTATAAATATTTATCCGCTCGTCAGATAGATACAGTTCCGGATGAAATTCTGAAACAATAACTCATTCTTACTTTAAAATTCCCATCTCCTCGCATCCAGCATCGTATCTCAATGCCTTTAGGAAAATGTTTCAGACACCAGACCGGCATTACTTCGATAATCACCATGCGAAATGATTGTCTCGTTCGAGAGAGAGAGAGAAAGAGAGGATAACCCTCTATTCGATAGATGATCCTGTGTTTGCTCGAGAGGGCTACACGGTTACCTACAATCAACCTGCGACGCTCGCTCGATCTGCAGGGGGATACCCTACCCCACTTGGAGTCACCATAGAAACGAAGGGAGGTGGGGGAGAGGCAAAAGCCACGGTGCTTAGAATAACGCGGGCGGACGCGTTCTAGATGGAAATGGATCCTCCATGGTATTATCAACCGGTAACAAACCAAGACACGGCGTAACGATGCGCTCTCGTAACAATCGAGACAAATTCATGACACGAATTCTACGATTTCCATTGTCGCGGCGTTAAATTAATTCGGCAAGAACTCTATTCTCTGTCTCCGAATATATCGTCCTTTGTTCTCGAATCAATTGTTCGGCAAGTTATTTTCCTTCGTTTGGGACTCGATAAATGACTTGTTCCTCGAGTCACTTTTTTCACGGATGGAAGTTTATCGCGAGGGTTATAGGTATAAACTTTGAACGAATCGAGAAGTTTATTATTTACGATTTTATTTTCGCGTCCAAGACGGATATGCAGTTAGAGTTTAAGACAAAGGGCCGTTCTCCATCTTGAAAATAACGCGTGAGCGTTCGTCGTGTCCACTTTAAAACCATCAACCATGGTATACAATAACGGTTGAATTGTACAACTGGGACAGCTCGTATCTCTTTCCCTTCCCCAGATAAAAAAAGCTTAAACAGCGACAAAGTTACAGAAGCGCAATCGACCCAACGTGTAATCACACTCTCCATCGTTCGAAACTTTTTTATCATTTTCCCAGACCTCTTATATTTTTAATCAAAAAAAAAAGGAAGACTGTCATTGAAATGGAGCAAGAGGAAAATATAATCTGTACTATACGTGTCCCCTGATATTACTACCCTCAATTAATTCTATTAAATATTTCCTAAATGAATATCACATCATTTTTTATCGAAATAGAAAATTAAGATAAAAAGATGCGTTATTTTTGATAATCTTTGTACTTCAAGATTATCTTGAAATTGATAAAAATCCCTCGACGAAGATCAGATCGACGTAATCGGTTCCAATTGCACGAAAAATAAACAAAACCTAGTCGATCGCATCCTATCTTGAGAGATAAAATACAAAAATTGTTCGAGTTGAATCAATTAAACAATTTCAACAACAAAATTCGATATCGAGAATGAAGATTAAAAATTCATTTTAGGAATAGGAACAGGAATATCAGCAACCTTGGAACGGAGAAAAATTCATCAACTTCGAGTCCATCGACGCACAACTTCTAATCTCGCCAAGAACGAACGAAACACGCTTCGAATTATAAATGGATGCCGCAAGATTCTTAAGAAGAACGCAAGGGATGCCTCCGTCTTGTGTCTCCGTGAAATTGCTTATCGACGATCTCTCTCTCTCTCGATTCGACGCGATTTCAAGTGCACTCGGGGTGGCCGCGTATTTTTAGAAGCTCGTGTGCACACGCAGCTGGAGAGCGCAAGAGCGCCCGCCTTTTCTCCGCTTCGAGTCGTGACGACTTGACTCGTGTAACATCCTCGTCACACTATAAATGTTTCAAGGGTTTGACCTCACGGCGGGACGAATAAGAAGTAACAAGAAGGGGACAAATTTATAGGACCCCAGGACTGTCAACCAACCCTGGAGCCGCCTCCAAGTGAAATTCCAAGTTGCGAGAGTTTGTCTGTAGCAAAAACAAACCGATGGGAGAAGAGGTCTTTTTATTTCGGCCGAGTGCAATGAGTGGAGAATATATAAATAAGCGAGAACGAATCATTCGTTAGGAGGAAATAGGAGATGATGGGTGTTATAGAACGACAATATTATTGTTGATTTTGCTATTTAAGAAGAATGGAAAGTAACGAGGAACAAAATGTTACGTTGATGTTGATTTATTTTTGAAAATATGAATTGACGATCGCTTCTCGCAAAAACATTCAACAGAAGAGAAAGGAAAGAAAACGTCTTCTTAAGAAAACGTCCGTTTACAATGGAGATTGTAAGAATGAATGTGAAAAAGAATAAAACGACGATGAAAAAGAAGCACTTTTTGTAAGAATAATTTGATAATTTAATAGTAAAAGAAATGAAGAGACGCTAAGAAGAAAATAAAAGAATGCGATAATAAATTTTTCTCAAGAGAAGGAATAATGAAATTTTTTAAATCGTCTTTTATAAAATCAGCAAATTACATTACTCTCCAACAACTTCTGAGTCCTACTTTTAACCTAATTTTCGGAGAAGTTTCGGCCGCCATATCGATATCCACGACAATATTTTCCCTGAAAGGAGGGCGGTAAATTCTGGCCGGTCATCGAAACTCACCGATCTCGGTTTATAGGTCGCTCACGTCGTGTTTTCTTCTTTTTTTTTTTTTTTGTACGATTTATATCCTCGCAAACAGATCGAATCTACGAGGTGAAATCTAGAAGGAGGGCGGTAAGGCAAAATATCGGGGTAATTTTGATAAAACGAAGGGACTATCGAAGAATCGGGTCGATCCTTCGGATTTTATTCGACGCTGCCAGCTTGTCGTGACAGATGAGATTTAAACAGATCGACGACGATTCGTCGTGGAAATTTTTTCCTCAGATGAAAAGAGATCTTTCGCGAGGAGAGAAATCACGCGAAGAGTTGGAGTTACGAAAAAAGTTACGGGAATAAGGTGTAAAAACTTCGAATAAGCTTTATATTTTTATATTTGCATGAACTTCTTATCCTCTTATCGGTCGGAGTTGAAAAAAAAAAAAAAGAAAAAAGAAAAAAAGAAGGTTGACACGAGGGAATTTTAAAATTTATACCTCGAATGGAAAAAGGGAAGAGAGAATTGTTAAAATTATTCATCGGGGATAAATTTTTATTCCCGGAGTAGGACGTGCATATAGGTGGGTGGAAGCAGAAGACAAGATGAAGTGTTTAGATTTATCATCGTTGGAATAGGTTAGCCTTGATCGACGTTGTTCGCCCTCGAGGTTACACCCTAAACCTCTGGAAACTGCCTACTCTCGACAAGGGAGCACATCGAAGAGGGGTTTCCATGACGACTACGAGAGAGAATTGTGCCGATGCTCGGGACCAACCGAGCCTCTCCGCCTCGAAATGTTCACGCACACGCGCGACCCCCCTCCAATAAAGATCCTGAAATATTCAAATCGCGAAGTTTTTCCAGCCTTAATATTGTCCGGAAACTTGGAGAATATGATAGACGCGTATCTCCCTTTATCTTTTCTCGTAATATTTGAAATTATAGGGAACGTAAGACAGATTTTTTTAAAGATAATTTTGCGTAATTCATTCTTATTCTTTTTTGTGGGATGAACGTACTATGGAAATAGTGTAATCTTGAAATTTTTTTTAGAATAATCACGAATTTTCCGTTCATTTAATAACAATTTGAACCTCAATTGCGAAGGATAGAAAAATTTCACTCTCGATGATATTTTGAAAATGATCCAATCACAATATAAATGCGTTTTATACGAAAAGTGACAAAAACTAATTGTTTCAACCGTCGATTCTTTTTATTTTGTAATCTTTTAAGAAGTTACTTTTTTATAAAAATAAAAATTTGCATCGCCACACACTTTGTTACTTGTTACAAGCGCAAAAAAATATATATATATATATATATTAATCAACGAATGTATCTTTCTCATTTAAAACTCTGAAATTTCACCCTCGCGCGCGTATTTATTTTCCAACTATCCAGAGAAGTTGCGAAAGGTTCAACCCTCGACTTAATGGCATCTCTGACTTACGACCAAAAATAATTTTATACTACCCTCGCGATAGTAAGTGCAAATTTTCGAGCTTCGACCCAAAGTGCACTTAAGCAAATTCGTCGAAAATGCAGCGACCGCCTTAATGAGCGTCGCTTTAATATGCGGCCAGACATTACGATCGCTTCTGTATCCCTCTTCCCAGAATTTTTTAGGTTAGGTTGGCAAACAGTTTATCGCTTCAATTTTGAGATTGTGTTCGCGCAAATCCCCCCGCAACCGAAATTGTCAATAAATGCGGCAAATATCTTATCCGCCTCGGGGACAAGATTCTGATAAAGAACCTCTTCCTTACGAATCTCCAGGTTCATTACAACCTTGCTACATTTTTATGAAACTTACGGCAAATAAACGATTTTGAACGATATTGAATCTTATTTCAGGGGTGAGAATAAAACAATTTTCTGTTAATTGTTCTCGATCGAGATTTTTTTTTTTGAAAATTGCTAATACGAAGATTTAAATCAATCCTCCCTATGGAAAATGAATGCATAATTTATTTCACCAAAATGAACTACGTATTTATGATTTTTTAAAATCATTTACAACAATTAAAATTAACATGAGAGCATAAGCTATACATAAATTAAAATTAATATATCCCAAATATCGGTCGAAGCTACTTTCAAAACTTCCATTGAAAAGAAGAAACCCTCCCCTCCTCGCTTCATCCTATAATATTCTTATTAACAATTCGAAACGAAGGAAATTTGCCATTATATCCGTATTCTTTAAAAATTACCTCGTCGAAAGCGTTCAACAACCGCTCTCGGTACAGAAATGTCGCGAGTTGGTCGCACTTGAGAGTCGAGAGAGAGGCAGAGAGAAAGAAAAAGTCGCGTAGACGGCGTTGAATTAATGAAGACACGGCGAAGAGGAGGAGGAGGAGGAGAAGGAGAAGGGTTGACGTCGGTTCTGGAAACGGGTATAGGACCTAGGGGAAGAGGGGGGGATTGTCTTCACTCGAAAAGTGAATGAACGCGGAGAATTGGCTCCCTAAGGTCAGGGCCTGGCGTTTCGGCCCTGCGTCGAAATAAAATCTAGCAGAGAGGAGATAAAAAGAGCCGCGGCGAATTCCCGGCGGTCTGCAGCCGCTGATCACGAAAATAAGAAACCTCGACTAAAATTAACCGGCCGCTAAATTCTGCCCGCGCTTTCTCCCTTTCTCCTATTACCACTCGCCACTCTCTGCATTCTGCGAATATACACGATGAAATAAGTTTCTGAATTTTGGCGAAGGAGAATGGAGGATTGTTTTCGAGTAAGTGATACCCTATTTATACGTTAAACATGGAATAATGGAGTATTCTAGTTTAACGAGAGCTTAAACTGTTATATTTGAGTTTCCCTCGTTTTCAATTCGATCCGTAATATTTAACCTAAGGCTCTAGGCTTTTATTGGTTTATTAAAAGAAATTGTATATTATTTCGTAAAATCCTTATCCCATCACTTTTGTTCCGTCTCTTCTTACGAAACTTGAAATTCTTAAGCTTGTCTACATTTATTTTTACTCCGCTCCCAGTTAAAATATCGTAAAATACGAGTGAACGGAGAGTACAATCTAAAATATTTCAAATAAACGATTATTGAACTTTAAAATTTAATCGGAATTTTTTAATCCTTCTCATTTCGTGAAACTTTAACTTACCATCATCCTCTTCCAAATTTACCAATGTAAAAATTTCGCAACAACCTCGCCTGAATTTTCACGATCGCACGATCCTTCCTTCCCTCCAGAAATATCTTATTCGATTTGGTCGGATCGACGTAAGTTGGACGGACACGCGATGCGCCCGAGAGAAGAGAGTTTCTTTTTAAACGATGGCCCTTCCATCGATTCCAGCCGGGCCGGCTCTTCGTGCAGAAATATTACGTGACGCCACGTGTTTCTGCTTCCCGTCACTAACAAACTCGAGGCTGTATGTTTCTCTTCCGAGGCGGTTGCACAGTAGCTAGTTGGACGAACCTTCCACGAGCGTGTAAACACACGGTTGAAACGGACCCTGGATCAGGGGCTTTCTCTCCACGGATCGTCAAAGGGATCTTAGACACCGACACGGTTCCGAGAACCGTGCATCCCTCTTTGCCACGTTTTGGGAATATAAGAAACGAGGGTCGTGATGCGCTCGAGGGGATGGATGGACAAATGGAGGAGAGAAACGTGAAATTTCGTTGAAATTGTTTCTCAGAAACTCAGATGTTGGGTATATACAACCTTTTGATTTGTCGAACAGTTTTTAATGACGAGGAAAAATTGGAAAAGTTGATAGATTCTTTTAGAATAATATTTTTAACGAGGGAGAGATAAATTTCGAGTGATAAAAATGGAATGATCTTTTGTTTAACGAAAGTTATGATTCGATGTTAGGATTGATTTTATATCTGGAATGGAACTTCTCTCGTTATCCAATGGATAATTTTGATAGAAGAAAATTGTATTGATTTATTCCGAAGGATTATTTTTATTAGAAATTATTTATCCTCAGATTTTTGTACGCTATTTCAACGTATATCTATTCGCGAGAAAAATTTAGTTGAAGAAACTTTTTAACGATTTAAATTTAAAACTAAATAAAATAAAAATATAAAGAAGATAAAAATATCTTTTTGAAATGTATCTTAATTTTTAAGATCCTAATTTTAAAAAGTTTTAGAAAGATTTAAAGCGGATAAAATGATGCCAAGGCTAGAATAAAGAATTAACGAGCAACTCTCGAAGACTGTAATTTCTAAAAATATATATACCATATACCAAAGGATCTGAACTCCAAGAATACATTAAATAACCGAACGGAAAGCACAGTATCCATCGCAGTTCGAATGGTGGAAAAAAAGGAAACTCGGTAAAGTGGAGCAGGAAATCTATAATCTTCTCCCCTTTCTGTTATCGTGTATCGTATTTCCTCGTGAATATTTTCGCGACACGCGAACTCTGCTTCTCTTTCGAGCCTCTTTCCTTTTCGAAAGGGTTGGCCGCGATTAAAATGGCGACCAGAGGCCAGATGGAATTCTTGCCGAACGATTATTTCGGGACGGTGATCCTGCGGGACCCGTTGCACCCGAAAACATCCCCCTGACCAGCTGGATCGAATTACAGGGCCGTATCCTGGCACCGGTTCAATTTTCCAGCTAAATATACCGGCGATGTATATTTGGCGAATTGCTTGTTTCAGACTTGTATTAGCGTTCATGTTGAAGTGTTACAAAAGCACCGTGGAATTTCGATTGAAAGCAATCGGGGAATAAGAGGCATTGAAAATCGAGAATATGATCGAGAAAATATGGTCCAACATTTGAAATTTGAAATAATTTTTGGTGAAAATGTTTGATGCGATTGAAAGTGGAGATAAAAGAGAAATATAAAATATTTAATGTAAAAGAGTGCACTCTAGTACAGTAATGTTTTTATTATTACTTTAATAATAATGTACTTAATAATTGATTCAGATATTGCATCATGCGACCAATAGGTTGTTATGTAAAAGTATTATATAAAGATATTAATCTCATCAAGATAATGATACTGATCGATAAAAATTTGTTGGCTCGCATAAATTATGAAAAATATCTCAGTTTACTTTGCGGTTATCGATATTGTACATTGTGCGTATAAAAATTATATGACTTTGATAAACAAATTATAGACACTTTATATATTGTTTTTATTATCTTATGTTATATAATTGTGCAATTAAAAAAAATTAATTAATAAAAACAGTAGACAAGTGCCTTTACGTATTGTTGATAAGGATGGTGTTTATGAACACAAGGAATTATTTGAAAATTATATCAAGAATCTTATTAATTTTGCATAAATATTATAGACAATGAATAATATACATAATATATATATATAAAATATCTGAAATATTGAATTATTAATTTGAAAAATATGATTTTGTTTTCTTCGCAACAAAAAATACTAGAGACATGAGTTCAAGTATTATATTGAATTATTCTATTAAATTGAAATTATGTATAATATTAATTGTATATATATTTAAAATTATTGTTCAAAATCGAAACAATATACTTGATGCGAAGTTAGGAAACTGTTTTATCAATGAAGGACCAATAGCAGCGCTCCTTGTAAAGAACTATTTCAGGATTTTGTTTGTAGGTGGTGGCGACACATGTCTTGCTATCTTACGCCATCTAGTGCTTAACTTTTAATCGATTTCAGATTGTGATTCAAATCTCGTAAGAATCACGATAAAAAGAATGATCATTTAGAAAGTATTTTCTATAAGACAATAATCTACTAACATTTCCCTTATATCGTTCTAAACCTTCTAAATAAACAAATGATTAACGATTTTCTCAGGCAATGGAATTCATTAACAAATGAAAATATACGATTTTAATACGATAGCAATTGTTAATGAATTAGTCGAAGTATTTGTTAATTAAGTTCAGTTATATCATTATAAAAGAAAAATAAGAAAAACGAGCAAATAAATGGGCAAAATAAAATAACGTATAGCATTATGGGCAAGAGACGTGTCTTAGAAAAGATAACTGTATATGACAAATTTAGAAAGTAATATTTTTATAGTGACATACCCAAATTTCCCAGTCCAATTGCTCCCACTCTTGATTCAGGATTATTCTCATCCTAATGTTACGTAGTCTAATGTTTCTAATTATATCTTGCACTGTTTTTTCCACAGAAAACGAAACATGTTTCTTTGGTGCACGCATGGCGTCGAACAATGTTGCAAAACTATTCGAAAATTATTTGCGCGCGCTTCTCAGTTTGTTCGTTGTCGCCACCTCGTGACCATTTTCTGTATTAAACTAGGGAAGAGTCGATAACATAGAACGCTACTGTACATAAATTTAAAAATTAAATTTAAAATTGTTTATTTTTTATTATAAAGGAAATATCAAATAGGCATTTTAATAGTGATTTTTTAATGATGAAATTAGAGAATATTTTTAATTTCTTTACGATAATAATTACTATAAAATTGCTATGATTGATGCTAAAGCTGCACTGATTGCTGTATCTACAATATAAAATTTTACTTCGTCATACGATTGAATTATAAACGATACATTTGTATATTTACGAAAATATTTCAGAAAATGACTTCCACGAAATATGCTATTGGTATCTATGTATACATTCTGCAAAACAAAAGTCAAAACATTGAATATTTCTTATAGCCATCTAATCATAATATTTCTTACCTCATCAGTTCCCGGAAAGATTATCTTCGATTTGGCGCGTAATTTTAGTGGAAGGGGAAATGTCGTTTCAGCCAATTAGAAAGTCCTTAGGTAATTCTGTAATGCGTAGCATCATAGTTCTGTCGAAAATCTTTGTGGTGTGAGGTGTTGCTGGCTTGTCCTGTATAATATTAACTACGCAGTATGTATTTTTAATTTTCTTCAACTGATTTTTATAGAATATTGTTAGCTTTTTTTATTTAACAATTCATTGAATGTTTCTAATAACAAAATTAACTAATTTCTCGAATATATTTTTCTTCCGATCGTATCTGTAACCTATTAGGATTATAAATAGCTTATATCAATCTTTAAAACTGAATTTGAATTCAATTATTGTTTAATATATGTACTTTTTTTTAATTTTATGCATTGCAAGTTCTATTTCTTTAAATCTATCAATTTTTTTCCAGATTACTATTGGTTGATTGCAGGATGCAGTATAATAGGAATGTAAAACACCATGTACGCCATTTTGATTACGTAACAGTCAACGTATTAATTTTTCAAAAAGATTTGGTAATGTATAATTTATTTTAAGATCACATAAACATATATATGCGATTGAATCGTATATTTTTTCAATAATATTCGATATTCAATATTCAATACATAATTCAATACATAATTTATATAATTTGATAATTTCGAAATATTCGACAACGATGAAAAGTTAACCATACTTTTTATCTAATTTGTTATTTGTAAAATAATAATTATTTAATAATTGTTAAAAAAATAGTGAATACGCGATAGAAAACATAAACACGAAAACAAATATTGTTTCTTTTTTTAATCATCTTTCTTTTCTTCTGCACTCATTAATGTAATTTCATTTTCAGGACATTATTTTTTATTATGACCAAGTGCAATGTGGTCAATAGAGTCAGTGTTTGTTGCGCAATAGTATTTTCAATATATTTCAGTGCATGAAAACTCTTATTTATTTTAATTATAATAATCATTCGCGAAATTAGAGTCAGTGTTTGTTCCTCTATAATAATTTCATTAGTCATATCAATAGTCATATCAAATTTTGTATTTATTTATTTTAATATTCATTTTCACATACTAGAGTCAGTGTATCAAGAAAGCAAAGCAGTCATCTATCATCATAAGGTAAGTCTTTTATTTATTTTTCTATAATTTATTTTATTTTTTGCATTTTTCTTTTTTATGATTTCTATTTTTCTTTTTTCTCAATATTGGATTTTATAGATATTGTACATATAAATGTATATATTATATCTTGATACCAATATTATATTTTATCTTTTTATGTATTTTTTTATCATATTAACTTATTAGAAACTAATTCTATTAATATATCTAAAACTAAATTCTATTAATATCATTTGAGACAATGAATCTTTTCTTTTAAATGTGAACATTTTACAATCTGAACACATTTTAACTTCTTTTGTAAAATATCTTTATAATATAATATATGTAAAAAATGTGTTCAAGATGTTCATTCAAAATTATCAAATATTTCTGTGTTTGGAACGTAGATCATCAATATATATATAATTGTAAAGAATGTGATTTCACTTCTTTTAAAATTCCTTAAACATTTTATCTCTATTTTTCAATTTTCAAAGAATTCAAGGAATGAATCCTATCTACTTAGTGAATTCAAATATCTCTTCAAAGAGCAATCCTTGGATTCTCATTTAAAAAAGAGACCTTATCATTCAATCTTTGGGAGTATAAAATTCATATTGGTATCTTAAAAAATTTCGTACTTCCATAAGAAATAAGCCATCCGTTCGCAATCGTTGCTCAGTAATAAAGTCCACTCGTCTGGCGCGCTGCTTTCGAATTACTTCTTATTAATTCTAAAGCGGAGGCGGAAAAGCAAATACTTCCAAATTATTCATAATCCCAATGCCTTCGGACTGGCATAATGGAAATTCATAGAGTAAAAGGCTTTCGTCGCGGTTCTGTTGATTCCTTTTTATCAATGAAATACCTTTTCCATTCCCTTCAAATGTCTGAAAAGTCGCGCGAAAACAGTCGAAAATAATTTCAAGAAGCTGGAACCGCCGCTATTATTAGCGCTTCACGATTCCAACGAGTCTCTTCGGTTTTAAAACCGTGAAATTCAT